>NW_012267545.1:64357-66176 GCF_000151885.1 Dipodomys ordii | reverse complement strand
TGTTAGTGGATGCTGTGAGCAAGGATTGAAATGGGAGGATGGAGCTTGGAGGAAGTCCAGGCATCTCCCCTAATTCCCTCCCATCTTTCTGTTCTACCCAGTCAGTACCTTGGTGGGGGGTGGGGTAGCTGATTTGCAATTGTTTTTCAACTATGTGTCACCTTAGCAAAGGCATGGTTGAAACATAGTCACCCTCGGAGCAGCAACTCAATGCTGCTAATGAAGTTAGGAAGATCTCTGTCCTCGTGTAGAGTCTAATTTATTCTGGAGAGATGATTCAAAAGTCATCTGAAAATTTGTAGGCAAATAGCTCTTATCTGGGCAGATGCCAGAGAGGAAGGAGATTGATGATTAGATGCAAAGAGATCTCTCAAGAGACATGTGGGTGGAGGTATTTAAGGAGTCACAAGAAGTGATGTGTGTGTAAGATCTCAGGCATTCAAGAACAACAGACTCTTGTCCATCTACAGTCCAAATTTTCAGATACATAATGCTTCAAATGGCCCGTTCATGGTGACACAAATGCAGGTCACACTGACCCAGCAGCATGAACTTTCTCAACTGAGACCTGTCCATCTACTTGGCCTTGAAAGCAGCAAGACTTGTATTTCGATAATTAATGTTATGATCATCATTCCTCAAGAAAATTGACAAACTGCCTGGGGATTGAAAGGTTAAAGTCTTGAGGCAGTGACCACTTGTTGCTTGTTTAAGATCAGCAAATTCTGTCTAGCAGAGCAATGCAAGGTGGTAATCCAAATACCTGGTAGGTTGTGTGCCTTTATAAGCCCTGCAAATCTTTTGCTTGGGGCTCTCCTATAAGCCCTGCAAATCTTTAGCTCTGGGCTCTCCTCCTAGGCTCTGCTGTGTCAGAGTGTAGGACGAGGCCTGAGCTGCAGCCCATCTAAATAAAACCTTAAAACAGCTATAAAGTCTGACTCTCGGTGGTCTTCTTGGTGGGGGTCCCTGCGACCTGAGAACAGGGATAAGTTGAATAGCAGATCCCTTTTTCACCCTGTTCGAACTTTTGCAATTAGAAATTATTTGTGCTGAGTCCTGACTTACTTGTGCTGATAACCCAAAAGATACTCTTTAGTTGAAATTAACTGTCTCAGACTAAGAAATCCATTTGATTTGTGACTCATCAAATGGTATGTGATCAAGGGAGCTACTGGTCCTTCCAGATTACCAGAAATAGGTCAACAAGCTGGCTAGATGTTATAGTTCTCTTTAAAACAGTACCAAGAACCCAACCCTGGAAACAGTCCTGTGATATTGGCACAGTCCTTCAGAAAAAGACACGTGGCCCCCAATAGTCTAAAAAGTGCAGAGTAGCAATGACCCGAGGTTCTAGTTCCTTGAAGGAGAGGAATGTCTCTACCAGGATCTGAACTCACAGTGGGAATCAGAGGCAAAGGAAGAAGAGAGTACATTGGCAGAAATCTCTTTGCTATTCAGGTTGCCACTATATCATGGGAATAGGTCAGAACACACACACAGGAAGCACTTGGTGGTGGGTTCCTCATTTGGACAACTGGGTAGATGATCCTCATTATCTGCTCAGTCAACTTTAGCACAGTCAGGAGCTCAATCCTGTGGCATATGCTATGAGGTTATCCCCACAGGCACCTAACCCAGACAGCAGAAAGGTAGCATCGGTTGAAAATGAGTATCAATTATCACAAGATAAAATCAACAGCAGATGTGGTCCATTCATCATGGTCAACTCTGGCAAATTTTTCATTTCCCTATTTCCATGTTCTAGACTCAAGAATTTGACAGGTCATTCCAATCTCAAACCAGAGTGATCTGGTGATGT
>NW_012267545.1:55662-63052 GCF_000151885.1 Dipodomys ordii | reverse complement strand
CTCTTCAGCTCAAGGCTAGCGCTCTACCACTTGAGCCACAGCACCACTTCTGGCTTTTCTGCTTATATGGTGCGGAGGAATCAAACCCAGGGCCTCATGCATGCAAGGCAAGCGCTCTACCACTGATCCACCTTCCCAGCCCCGGTAGTACCTCTTATTTTGCATAAACTAGCCCTTCCCCACAGAACTTAAAACCATTCCTTGCAGCCACACGAGTGAGAGGCTGGTCATTGCTCTTGGCCACATGCCCAGGAGATTATGCCTATCCATTGATAGGCCATGAGATTATTCCTATCCATCTTTAGGTCATTTTGATCAATTCTGAAAAGTTGTTCAGGGGACACTGCCATTGTTTGTGTGCCTAGAATGAGTGTTGAGACTCTTCCAACAAACTCTTCTATCAAACAGTTTCCAAGATTTTAAGACCCTCTTTAAACTTTAGAAGATTCCCAAACAACTTGATTGGTTGCTACCCAGTAATAGCCACAATTCTTTACTTGGTAATGCTGCTCTTGCAATAGTCTATATAGAAAAAAGGTGGCCTTTTCTTCATCAGAATCCTGCAATCTGCTGTGTATCTTACTCTCCAAGGCAGCCTCAGGGCAGCTCCCATATGTTTCTGGAAAGGGATGAGGGAGGAGGGAAGGATTCTTCACAATTTTCTGACCTTGTGTGTACAAGTTATGAACTCTTCCAGTTCCCATGACTGCCAGCTTGTTCATGTATTTGTTAATCTCTTGGGGGGAACTACATGCTATTAAAGAATTACCTACCAGGACTCCCAAATCTCCATTTGGCTAAAGAGGACTGGGGTGATTCCTCATTGTTTGGCCACCATCTGGGTTCTTCCTTGAATAATTTGATTGCTTATTAGCCTTGTACAATCATACAATGGGTATAAAATTTACATACAAATCAAGGATTCATCCTCACAGTCACATATTTCCTTCCTTTGTAAATAGTGATTGATGCTCCATTGAGTGTAGGTACTACATCTTGTTTATATGTTCATCCACTAACAGCATCTTTACATTTTGAAGAGTTTGTTTGGAGGTTCTAACAGGGGAGCACACCTACTCGTATCCCTTCACCAAAGACCAGTCCTCTTATCAGAGATGGTCGCCCTCCTCCACAGAGCATGCAGCTTCGGGACGGACACACAAGGGAGGGTGAAGGAGGAAGGGACACCACCTAGCAAGACAGACCAGCTGAGTCAACTCTGGCAACCAATGGGGTGACAGATGTCACAGCCAGACCGCCCTCACATCTGCATCTTTCTATCTTTGAAGGCTGTCAAGTTAACCTATAGAAAATAGCCCTTCAATCTTCAAATCTGTCTCTACTTTAGTTTCCTACTTTTTTCCTAATACTTTTTTTTTGTGGAGAGTGGGGATGTTTCACCTAGTCTGAGAGAATTTCTCAAAGAAAGGGGTACTTTCTGGACTTATTTTAGATCAGTAGGATTAGTATACAAGTAGACACAGACGTAGTTTGTGACTCTAAGTAGCAATGGGTCAAATTCACAAATGTTAACTTGGCTATAATAATTTTTAGACTATGTGCACCAGCTTTTGAGTTTATGTATATTCTAAGACACCCTAGAACTCCACAAACCCACAAGACCTGCTTGCCAACTGCTGGCCGTGACATGGGTAGGCCTTACTAGCCACCTACAACAGGCCATGGTACTATTCATCATCCATGTCAATTCATGGACAGCAGTAATTATGCTCCATGCTTGTCGAAGATGCCTGGAGTCCTGAGTTACCACACCTCAATCTCTTTGAGGACATGAGATTTAACAACAAAGTGTTGTGGGGGTAGATTCCTCTGAATCCATCTATGACAAGTTGGCTGAGATAACAGTAACTTGTGAACTACTAGTATCAATTATACTCACTAGTATACAAAAAGTTTTGCCAAGACAGGCTTCATAGTAAGAAACAGATCTCCAGTTCCTCTAAGATTCTGTTCTAGGGCTCTCTGAGGTAAGAATAAAATCAAATAGAAAAGATGAGTCACAAATTATTTAAGTAAACACTTAGAGTCACACTTAAAACCAGTCTGCATTCATCAAGTTAAGCCCAAGATTTATTGCAACAAACACATCACAAGTACTGGCAAGAGACTACTAGAACTCATCCATAGCACTGAATACAGCAATCGTTTATCAATACCTGGTTTGCACAATGATGCCTGTATGTGCAAGGCATGGAAAATGAAGGAAGAATTCAAAGTTAAATCAAGTCATCTTCACGCTGGTCCAGTAAGGATAACAAGACTGATGCTCCTATTCTGGTGGCAGCTAATCATTGATAACATCCATTCCAGATTGACATTCTCATTTTCCCCTAGTTAATGCTGCATGCAACCACAACATCTATTCTCTCCTTGCATATGTACAAACCTAGTCCAGATTTCCTGCAGTAATCCCAAACCAGGAAACTGATATCTGACAGACATTTGACCCACTGACCAAGCATACTGGTTAGTAGGCCAGAAACTTCACATGGAGAAGCTTATATAGGTTCACACAATTACATGTGATTTCAAACTTGTTTCACCAGTGTTGACATACATACATAGCTTAGCCCATTCCAATAATTATATAATTTCTTATCTGTAAGGCTTCTCTGGTTGATATCTCCTAGACTGATGAATTAAAACAGATGCATGAAAGGATCTGTCATGTCCAACGATATTCCCACACCCTCTGACAGGGAACTATGCCCATTTCCTTGGCTGACCAGAAAAATACAAGGAAAACAGATCTGTAGAATCTGAACTACTATCATTGTCAAGAGGATCTCAAGCTAGTAATCCCCTTGATAGAATGAGGGGGACAAGAAGGTGCGTAGCAAGAAACAAGGGCCCTTCTAGCAGCTCTAACATTTATCTAGAAGAACTCTGGTCATTTCCTAGTCCCCAAGTACCTAATCAGGATGAATGTATACCCTGAGAACTTAAAGGGCAGCCCTGACCCAATGAACAAAAGTGATCAGGATAGTAATACCAAGAGGAATCCCCTTAGCATTTTTTCTTCCCAGAGCCAAGAATAAGGCCAATGATATTCACATCAAAAGAAAATGGCATGGTGCCCATCCTCTGAATTACTAGAATGCCTCCTTCAAAAGTGAGATGAAATCTCTTCACCATATTGTACTATCACAAACTTAAGCCAACTGAAAGTCATAGCTTCTGGGCCAGCTATGATGTCTTTACTCACCATCAGAATTGGGTACTTTGAAACTATTGCCCAGGAGAATACACTCCTCAGTCCTTATCAGGGAGACTGTAATCCTTTAACCTTGGAGTCCTTTCACCACCTTCAAGTTCTACAAGATGATGATGGCAGAGCCGGTAAGCTAAGAAGACTTATGGCCTTAGGATTTGAACAACTATCACTGAAGGAAGACTGAGTCTAAGCAATATGCCTTGATAAAGGACATTCGTACATTCTTTGGTTTACAAATGTGTCAAGTTCTAGAAAACTTACTTCCTTAGATAATTGGTCTTCCATTTCCCTTGTGGCCACATGTGATTTGCTTTTGCTTATATTTGATACCTGTATTAGGTATAAGTTTCCTTTGTTGGTTTTCTTTGCTGTTGCTACTTTTGTTAGGATAAATTCTATACAACTGCTGTGCTTTGGAGGCTCTATAAGCTTTGTGTTAGCTGCATTCAGAACTGATGGTCTTTGAGACAAGAGTCCACCAGCAGTCCACCTACTCTCCAATGAAGACTTGCAATTTGGTCTTTTAAGTGGTAGCTTCTGTTTCTCACGATCGAGTTCCTGTGTACAGCAATGGCCTACACCATTATCAATGGCAAAAATGCTCAACCTGCTGGTGCCTTCAAAACCACAGGCATATGAACAAGTGGTAAGCTTTTATTGAAGATGGCCACATTGCATTTATTGCAGCCATAGATTTGTGGCATGGAAACCCACCCCGACTAGTTCTTACACCTGGCACTTACACCTTGTAACTCCTATGCTTTGGCAAGTCTCTGGATTGGAGCAGGAGGATAACATACTTACAAATGCTACTCCCCAGCTAAGGAGCAGAGCCTTCTAGTTTTGCACAAAGCCTAGTACACAAGTGCTCTACAGCAGATCCAAGATCAGTATAACCCCTCCCCTATCAACAAAGGCCCGAAAACTCCCACATCCCAGTGACAAGGGTGCCTATGGTAGACCCAAGCCATAGCATTCTACAGAGAACAGAATGGCTCTGGCAGCATAGAACCAGGAAGTCAGTTAAAGTATCAGCTCATACAGGCATCCAAGATGCCCAGAAATCTATTTCAAGAGGATCCCATTTCTCTCAGGTATGGAAGAGAAAAATATGTTAAAATGTTAAAAATATGCTGCTTAATCTAAGAACTTTCTCCATATACTGGTCAGAGTTCCAGGAGAATGCTGGATTCAAACTGGTTTGAATCATTTTATATAGGGAAAGGATTTGTAGAATGCAAGTAGTGAAGAAAAGGAGGATGCATCAGAGACTAGAATGGTCAGCAGCTACAGAACCAAAAGAAGCAACTGACAGTCCAGTGAGCTGCACTTGTAGGAGGAATGTAATGTCTGAGTTGCTATTCAGTGGCATCAAGTTAGAAAAACCCCAGACAAAGGCTGCCAGTGGTCAGCCTTTGTCCCTTCTCAATCCTTGCTAAAAAGCAAAAGAACATCTCTCCCTCCGTCAAGTTCACCAAGCTGGCAGCCTTGCAGAAGGCTGCGGATAACGTTGAGGCTTTTTACCAGCTGCACTGAGTTGCTGCATTAGTCAGGAGCTTATAATAAATATAATTTCTGTAATAGTGTCAATAGCATTGACAGTTATTAATCATACTGACCAAGTCAAGATTATGTTTTGCCTATGATCCTGTGACTCAAGGCTATGTTTTGCTTCTGTTAACCTTGCTTGCCTCAGTAACAGGGCCTTAAGACCACCAATTAAAGACCACCACAGAGTGGTCCCAATTATGCCAATTATGGCGTATGGTATTTACCATAAAGAACAAATGAATTTAAAGGTCAGATAACTACAACCAAGTAAAATGTGCCAAACCTGCCTTGCCTGGCTTGTCTATGAAACTATGCAACTTACCCCTTAAAAGCCCCAGCTTGAGGATTGCTTGGGGTCACAGTCACAGCTCCCCAGTTTGTGCTGCATCCCTGGCAGGTCAGCTAGCCACTTGCCCAATAAATTCATCTTTTTACATGAGGCTGTCTCTGCGTGGTGGACTCCAGTGGGATGTAATATCCCCGCCGGGAGAAATGTGGAATCCCCTCCCCCTGACCCCATAAAAGGAAGATGCCCCTGGACAGATAAGCAGGTCTGAAGAGACACTAATACCCATCCCATCCAGGTGCAAGATGCCACGTCAAGTTCAAGTACCCAAATAGCTTCCAACATTGCACTTTCCTAGCCAGACCCACTGCACAGTAGCTTTCAAGGGAGCCAGCAATGTAGCCCACAGGCTCTGCCCCTGTTGTAGCACAGAGCAGCGTGAAGACTGAACACAGGAAGGTCAGCATGGCCAGCTCTCTCGGAATACCCGACTTCTGACTAATGGGGACCTTTAGACAGGGAAAATAAACCTGCAGAGGATAGCTGCCCCAACTAGGGATCCAGCTGGCATGAAAGAAATTTACCAAGCGCAGGATCTGTACCCAGCTTCAGCCTGTGCCCCTCTGTAGCAGCCACAGCTCTGGACTGAGCCTGAACTGGACACATTAACCCTTCTGCTCTAATGAGGTCAAACAAGTTCCATGGATATTCATGGTCACTTTTCCAAAAATACTTCTTTAATGTCACAGTCAGCTTCCTAGGTCTGTTAGGTTACAAATTGTAATACTGTGGTATGTAAGAATGTAAAAAAGGAAAGCATGGTTGATCTGATGCTTAATCAGGTTTATGTTCAAAGTGGAGACATAGTAGGCCCCACCCTAATGCTTTAGCGACAGCTTTCTGATTGATTTAAATTCTGTGTTTCTCTGTGTGCATGTGGTGCTGCTCAAGGCATGCTTTCTTTATACAATACTTTCTCCTGTTGGCTTTTCCTTCAGATTGGTCTGAGTTACTGTTAATAGTTGGTTCAGGACGTACAGATTCACAGCACATCACCTATTGATATTCCACCTTTTTGTGCCTTTGGATCATGAGTTTTACTCTGCTTTCATCAATACATATCTAATTAGAATCAAAACCATCACTAGGCAAGACTTGCCTTTCCAGTGTTTCCTGCAGGAGCACTGAGGACTTTGAATCTCCTAGGTTTATAATGTGACAATGAGCCAAGGATAAACTCACCTCTGTGAGCAGAGTCAGTAACATTCTTGTGTCTTTGCATTCTTATCATTTTGAGAAACTAGTCTGAGTTTTATCAGCAGCCTCTACCTTTGGATGTCAACTTCTGTCAATACCAGTTATTTAAGTGTATCAGTCTCAAATTGATACCTAGTTCTAGTTAGAGTCTCATACTCAACATAATTGAAGCAAATATTCCCTTCTCTATAAAGGACTCTGGTTTAGCGTCAAATTGTGTGCCCGCAAGTTCTGGTGGCTCCATCAGTGTTTACTCTTCCAGAATCAGTTTATCCTAGGATGGGACAGAAAGAGGGTGAAGGACTTCTCCTGGCCTCTGTTGCAAGTAGTTTTCTAAGTCAATAAAAGGCCCCTCCCAGACCTAAGCTGGGCCCTTGATGACTTTATCTTTGGGGCAGGTGGGGCAGGTGGGGCAGCTCCCACCTCCTGCCCAGCACTGTATAAATAGGAGTCAAAGGCAAACTGGAGCCATTCTCCTTTTCCCGTCGTGGAATTGTGGCCTTGTCAGCTCTGCTGAAGATAAACCTCTCTCCAGGGACACTGTCTGCTTGGTCTTCTGGGGGTAAGTTCCTTCCGACCATCAACACAAGACTGGGCACTTTCTAAGAGGACAATCGGGGACTTGCACTCGGCAGCAGCTAAGAAGGAAGCCAGGCCTGTTTGGGAAGGATACCGAGATGTCCATGGAAATCGAGTCTTCCGATGTGATCCGTCTGATCCTGCAGTACCTGAAAGAGAACGGTTTACATCGGGCCTTGGCTACCTTACAAGAGGAGGCTGCCGTCTCTCTGAATACAGTGGACAGCATCGAGAGTTTCGTGGCTGACATTCATAGTGGCCGTTGGGATACTGTCTTACAGGCTATACAGTCTCTGAAATTGCCAGACAAAACCCTCATGGACCTCTACGAGCAGGTTGTTCTAGAACTGATAGAACTCCGAGAATTGGGTGCCGCCAGGTCAGTTTTGAGACAGACTGACCCCATGAGGATGTTAAGACAGACCCAGCCCGAGCGGTACATTCATCTGGAGAACCTCTTGGCCAGGTCTTACTTTGATCCT
>NW_012267545.1:53378-55612 GCF_000151885.1 Dipodomys ordii | reverse complement strand
GCAAATAGGACCAGGCTTGCTGTCACATAGGAATGAATTTCAAAGAAAATAGGAAAAGAATAAAAGTGCAGATGTATTTTTTGAATCATAGGCACACAATTATACTGCCTAGCTGCTGCCATTTCTGCATCTTCTGGGAAGATCAGAATATAAGAGAAAGGAATTCAGACATTTTAGTCCAAAGCACTGGTTTTAATAATTATTCAAATGTAGAATACTTTTAATCCCATCACATTTCAACAGTTGCTCAGCACCAGTATTGTATATATTACAAATCATAATTTCTAAGTCTGGATTTTGTGTGTTTGGCTGTTTCTAAGCTAGATTACCTGTCTATAAAATTTCTGTTTTTGAAAAGATCCTATTTTTAAAGCAATATATATACATACATATATATATACATATATATATATATATATCTTGTATTTTCTCTGAAAGTGGGACAAAGGAATACAAGAAACTTACTGAGACTCACAGGAGAGAGTGGAAAGGATGGAAAACCAGGGCAGCCAGTCAAGAGGGAGTTTCAGTAACAAAGAGACTATAAAGTGGGCTCATCTCCCCAAGATTGGATTCCAAATGTCATGACCAAGACAACCCCACCATCTGAGATGGGAGGATATTACTGCAATGTCTGTGACTGTGTGAGAGACTCCATCAACTTCCTGGATCATATGAATGGAAAGAATCAACGGAACCTGGGCATGCCTAGGCATGTGGAACGTTCTATCCTGGATCAGGTGAAGAAAGGCTTTGAGGTCAGTCAGTAAGACGTAAACCAGCCGAAGGATTATGATTTTGAGCAGAGGATGAAGAAACTCAGGAAGAAAAGGCTAAAGCATACAGGAAAGAGAAACAGAAGAACAGGAGAGTGGAGGAGGACTTGACATTTGAGGAGGAGGAGATGGCGGCTGTGATGGGCTTCTTGGCTGTGGTTCCACCAAGAAGAGTTACTGAGGCTTTCTGTAATGGGCCTAATTTTGGCCTGTGTTGGCCTTACTTTGTGGGTGTGTGTATTTGTTAGGGGGGTGGAGTCATTCCTTTTGGATACTGGGGAAAGACCTTCAGAGTGTTAATGGCCAGACTAGAGGGTGGGCATTTGTGGTTCAGAGGATGTTCAGATTCATATGACATTACCTACTCATATTCCACCTTTTCATGCCTTTGGATCTTGTGTTTTACTCTGTTCTCATCAGTACAAATCCAATTAGAGACAAAACCATGAGTAGGCAAGACTTGACTTTCCAATGTTTTCTGCAAAGTTTTCTGTTTATGACTCTTGATCATATAAACCTAGAAGATTAAATGAACCAAGGACAAACTCACCGTTGTGAGTCAGTAACATTCTTGTATCTTTACATCCTTATTAATTCTAGATCATTTTTAGGAACTCTAAAGCCCGAGTTTCATCAGAAATCAGTCTCTACCTTTGGGTATCAACTTCTGTCAATACCAGTTATTTTCCTCTGTATCAGTCTCAAATTGATTCCTAGTTCTAGATAGTCCCTCATACTTATTAGCTGAGTTGAAGTGAGTATTCCCTTCTCTAAAAGGACTCTGATTTAGTGTCAAATAATGTGCCAGGAAGTTCTGGTGGCTGCATCAATGTTTACTGCTCCAGAATCAGTTTATCCTACGATGGCACGGAAAGTGTTCAGGACTTCTCTGGGCCTCTCTTCTAAGTAGCTATTGTAAGTCAGCAAAAGGCTGATGACAGTACCTGTGGGGCAGTGAGGCACCTCCTACTTCATCATGGTATAACAGTCCCCTTGAAAGAAGAGACTGGGAACCTTTTCCTTTTCTTTGTGGCAACTTGGCCTTGTCATCTTTGAGTAGAGAGGTTTATTGCCAGCAATCTACATGACTTTGCTCCTGTGGTCTTCTGGGGTAATTCACTTTCAATAGCTAATGAGTGTCACACTATTTAAAAGACACATTATCCATCAGGGCCAAGCTTTCAAGTCTGGCTTCCCTTTGAATTATGGTCCATTGGTTAGACAACCTAACAAGTATTTTGAAATTGCCTTTCCATGATGGCCATTTTGGCTTTATTAAGGCACGTGAACTCCATAGTAAGACTGGTATTATAACAGAGATATGCCATTTCCTTCCCAGGGCTGCCCCCAGCAGGGCCTTGGCCTTGTAACCTTTTCTCATAGCATGTTCTACATGCAGTATCTGAGGATATAACTGTTGGCCACTAAGGTACAAGATATTGTAGCAGGTTATTGGTA
>NW_012267545.1:41363-43913 GCF_000151885.1 Dipodomys ordii | reverse complement strand
TCCAAAGACAGCAGTCAGATCCTTAGTGCCTCTTTGGACCAGACAATCAGAATTCATGGCTTAAAATCTGGGAAAACCCTAAAGGAATTTCGCGGTCATTCCTCCTTCGTTAATGAAGCAACATTTACACAAGATGGACATTATATTATCAGTGCTTCCTCTGATGGCACTGTAAAGATCTGGAATATGAAGACAACAGAATGCTCAAATACCTTGAAGTCCTTGGGCAGCACTGCGGGGACAGACATTACTGTCAACAGTGTGATCCTGCTTCCTCAAAACCCAGAACACTTTGTGGTGTGCAACCGATCAAACACTGTGGTCATCATGAACATGCAAGGCCAGATTGTCAGAAGCTTCAGCTCTGGTAAGAGAGAAGGTGGTGACTTTGTTTGCTGTGCTCTCTCTCCTCGTGGAGAATGGATCTATTGTGTGGGGGAAGACTTTGTGCTCTACTGCTTTAACACAGTCACTGGCAAACTGGAGAGAACTTTGACAGTTCACGAGAAGGATGTGATTGGTATTGCACATCATCCTCATCAGAATTTGATTGTTACCTACAGTGAAGATGGACTTCTAAAGCTCTGGAAACCCTAATTCACATTTTGAAAATCTAGTTTGAAGCATGTACTTAAATGAAGACATACTCATGTGTTTGTTTTTTCAAATCAGCTTTCTAAGGAAAAAAATTATCCCATTTCCCCAAGGATAATTACAGTCTTAAAAAGTTTCTCTTTTAAAAATGTATTTTTAAGATTTTAGTTTTTCTGCTTATAAGTATGGTAGACATATTACTGACATTTCTAGAAAAAAGATGTTCTTTGATTATCTGAAATCCTGATTGCAGTTTACTTTCCATCAAAAAACTTGTAAATAACCCTGTATTCAGTGGCTTATTTTTAAAGATGTTAATACACTACACATTTCTGGATGCTTTGTAAATAAATGTTCACCCCCCCCAAAGAAAAAGATGAAAATTTGAGACACGAACCTTCAAGCTATATGCTTTGGTTTCTCTTGGAAGATTTGTAGGTACTGATGACCCAGTACTTGGAGAAGGTCTAGACTTCTGTTGCTTTTCGCTCATGGTTATAAGTCAAACTAATAATTTCTCATGCTTGGAATATTCGAACCAAGGAAATAAGGTTCCCTGTTGAGATTCTACATATTGCCTGTGTTTAAAGCATCATCTTAGACTTCTGTGTGAAGATGGTGTCCGGCAGTGGATAAAAAACTGGGACTTTCTGACCAGGCCCTGGCTGGCAGTGGACTTAGCTCTGGAGGTGGCAGTTAAAGATTTGGAGACTGGAGTTCACCTTGTGAAAGGTCATCACTTGCACTTGGAATGGTCTCAAATTGTGGGATTAATGGGAATAGCCTTTCAGTTACCTAGGATCGTTGTTGATATGAAGTCATGTTTAACTGTATTTACTAAATGTTAGTTGACAACTTGATGTTCCATGTTTCCCTTGTATGGCCTTATGTAATAGAACCATTGTTCAAATAAAGTTTGTAAATTTGCCTCATAGCATTTCATTGGTAACTTCATTTTGTTCTTTATAGGTGTTAAAGAATGACCATTGACTTTCTACTTGACATTCTTGTTGCTGGGCAGTTTATATTTATCCCCATATGACGTTATTGAAACTGGGCAGTTTGTATTTATCCCCATATGACATTATTGAAACGATCTCTTTGGTGTCAAGAAAGAATTTCTTACTGGGTTTGGAGGCCAGAGCAAACAATGTAATGAATATATACTTGCCAGATCAACTAAAAGGGTGACAAAGAACAAGGATACTGTGATTTAATGTATACTCAAAGAATAAAATGTCTCCCAATTACTGTGCCCAGCACTTTCAGAGGAATGCATTCTAATCTTTGCTTCATGAATTCCACTTTTTAATGTTCTATATTTTTACTTGTAAGCAGTAAACTTGATTGTAACATCCTTGTAATTACTAAAGAATGTAAAATAAAAGTCCAAACATCTTCTCCTTGACATACTTCCTCATCAGTGTAGACAGGAAGCAAAAGAATTACATTATTTCTGAAGCTGGAATCACAAGAATGAGCCATGGGTCTGAATTGGTGTTCACACGAAGGACCTGGCCACACCCTCAGAAATCACTGTGGATGTTTCATACATACACAGATGTTACTACTGAAATCTCCTTAGAAGTCAGGGCATAAAAGTCTCTTTAAAAGCACACCGATTTTGCTTGTGGATCCAAAAAACAGAACTTAGGATTATAAAAAAAAATGAAACCTTTCCAAATGTTTAGGGGGAAAAATGAACACTACAGGAAGATACCTAGAGTTCCCCAGTCTGAGAAGCAGTGACTGTATTTAAAAAAAAATTAGTAATGACAATATAGTTTAAAAAGTTTTAGATTATGAAATCTCAACAGCCTCTGGAGTATAGTCACTAATAGTACTTTAGTCTGATAAGCTGTTTCTCCTGCTTTATAAATCTATGTTAGTTGTTTAAATGGCTTGAAGTATTTCAGAAGGACACTATGACAAAAATTGGCTGATAGCTATTCCTAG
>NW_012267545.1:40416-40813 GCF_000151885.1 Dipodomys ordii | reverse complement strand
GCTGGAATCAAGAATGAGCCATGGGTCTGAATTGATGTTCACAGGAAGGACCTGGCCACACCCTCAGAAATCACTGTGGATGTTTCATACATACACAGATGTTACTACTGAAATCTCCTTAGAATTCAGGGCATAAAAGTGTCTTTAAAAGCACACCGATTTTGCTTGTGGATCTAAAAAAAACAGAATTTAGGATTACAAAAAAACCTTTCCAAATATTTGGGTGGAAAAATGGACACTACAGGAAGATACCTAGAGTTCCCCAGTCTGAGAAGCGGTCACTGTATTAAAAAATTAGTAATGACAATATAGTTTTAAAAGTTTTAGATTATGAAATCAACAGCCTCTGGAGTATAGTCACTAATAGCACGTATTCTGATAAGCTATTTCTCCTGCT
>NW_012267545.1:37397-39416 GCF_000151885.1 Dipodomys ordii | reverse complement strand
TGTTCTTGAAAAGATCCTATTTTTAAATAAAGCATTTTTCTATATTAAAAAATGTGTACTTTCTTTGAAAGTGGGACAAAGAGGAATACAAGAAACTAAGACTCACAGGAGAGAGTGGAAAGGATGGAAAACCAGGGCAGCCAGTCAAGAGGGAGTTTCAGTAACAAAGAGACTATAAAGTGGGCTTGTCTTCTCAAGATTGGATTCCAAGTGTCATGACCAAGACAACCCCACCATCTGAGATGGGAGGACATTACTGCAAGGTCTGTGACTGTGTGAGAGACTCCATCAACTTCCTGGATCATATGAATGGAAAGAATCAACGGAACCTGGGCATGCCTAGGCATGTGGAACGTTCTATCCTGGATCAGGTGAAGAAAAGCTTTGAGGTCGGTCAATAAGACATAAACCAGCTGAAGGATTATGATTTTGAGCAAAGGATGAAGAAACTCAGAGGAAGAAAAGGCTAAAGCATTCAAGAAAGAAACAAAAGGAGAAGAACAGGAGAGTGGAGGAGGACTTGACATTTGAGGAGGAGGAGATGGTGGCTGTGATGGGCTTCTTGGCTGTGGTTCCACCAAGAAGAGTTTCTGAGCCTTTCTGTGATGGGCCTAATTTTGGCCTATGTTGGCCTTACTTTGTGAGTGTACATATTTGTTAGGGGGGTGGAGTCCTTCCTTTTGGATACTGGGGAAAGACCTTCAGAGGGTTAATGGCCAGACTAGAGGGTGTGCATTTGTGGCTCAGAGGATGTTCAGATTCATATGACATTACCTACTCATATTCCACCTTTTCATGCCTTTGGATCATGAGTTTTACTCTGTTCTCATCAGTACAAATCCAATTAGAGACAAAACCATCAGTAGGCAAGACTTGACTTTCCAATGTTTTCTACAAAGTTCTGTTTATAATATGACCAAGAGTCATATTATTTCTGCTTATGACTCGGTCATATTATAAACTTAGAAGATTAAATGTACCAAGGACAAACTCACCGTTGTGAGTCAGTAACATTCTTGTATCTTTGCATCCTTATCAATTTTAGATCATTTCTAGAAACTCCAAAGCCTGAGTTTCATCAGAAGTCAGTCTCTACCGTTGGATGTCAACTTCTGTCAAAGTTATTTTCCACTGTATCAGTCTCAAATTGATTCCTAGTTCTAGGTAGTCCCTCATACTTATTAGCTGAGTTGAAGTGAGTATTCCCATCTCTAAAAAGGACTCTGATTTAGTGTCAGATAATGTGCCAGGAAGTTCTGGTGGCTGCATCAATGTTTACTGCTCCAGAATCAGTTTATCCTACGATGGCACGGAAAGTGTTCAGGACTTCTCTGGGCCTCTCTTCTAAGTAGCTATTGTAAGTCAGCGAAAGGCTCATGACAGTACCTGTGGGGCAGTGAGGCACCTCCTACTTCATCATGGTATAACAGTCCCCTTGAAAGAAGAGACTGGGAACCTTTTCCTTTTCTTTGTGGCAACTTGGCCTTGTCATCTTTGAGTAGAGAGGTTTATTGCCAGCAATCTACATGACTTTGCTCCTGTGGTCTTCTGGGGTAATTCACTTTCAATAGCTAATGAGTGTCACACTATTTAAAAGACACATTATCCATCAGGGCCAAGCTTTCAAGTCTGGCTTCCCTTTGAATTATGGTCCATTGGTTAGACAACCTAACAAGTATTTTGAAATTGCCTTTCCATGATGGCCATTTTGGCTTTATTAAGGCACGTGAACTCCATAGTAAGACTGGTATTATAACAGAGATATGCCATTTCCTTCCCAGGGCTGCCCCCAGCAGGGCCTTGGCCTTGTAACCTTTTCTCATAGCATGTTCTACATGCAGTATCTGAGGATATAACTGTTGGCCACTAAGGTACAAGATATTGTAGCAGGTTATTGGTAACCATGGCTCCATCTCCCGTCTCCTCACTTTCCTGCTCATCCTCTTGCCCATTCTTAGGAATGCAAAGTGTAGGTCATAGTGTACTGTTGTTCTAAGACATTTCAGGAGCCAAAAGTTG
>NW_012267545.1:19453-24829 GCF_000151885.1 Dipodomys ordii | reverse complement strand
CTCATCAGTACAAATCCAATTAGAGACAAAACCATCACTAGGCAAGATTTGACTTTCCAGTATTTCCTGCAGCAGCATTGAAGACTTTGTCATATTATAAAGCTAGTAGATTCAATGAGCCAAGGATAAACTCACCTCTGTGAGCAGAGTCAATAACATTCTTGCGTCTTTGCATTCTTACCATTTTTAGAAACTAGTCTAAAGTCTGAGTTTTATCAGCAGTCTCTACCTTTGGATGTCAACTTCTGTCAATATCAGTTACTTAAGTGTATCAGTCTCAAATTGATACCTAGTTCTAGTTAGATTCTCATACTCAACATAATTGAAGCGAATATTCCCTTCTCTGAAAAGGACTCTGGCTTAATGTTCAATTGTGTGCCTGAAAGTTCTGGTGGCTGTATCAGTGTTTACTCTTCCAGAATCAGTTTCTCCTAGGATGGGACAGAAAGAGTGTGAAGGACTTCTCCTGGCCTCTCTTGCAAGTAGCTTTCTAAGTCAGCAAAAGGCCCCTCCCAGACCTAAACTGGGCTCTTGATGACTTTATCTCTGGGGCAGGTGGGGCAATGGGCCCCTCCCACTTCCCCGCCCGCATCCCTATATAAATAAGAGTCTTCAAAGACACACCAAGGCATTTCCCTTTTACCTTGGAGTAGAAAGGTCCATTACCAGCAGAGCTGACAAGGCCAAGTTCCCACAATCTACGTGACTTTGTCTGTGTGGCCCTTGGAGGTAAGTTCCTTTCAGCTATAAACCCAAGACAAGGCACTTTAAAGATGACCAATGATACATGGAAATTTGAGACACTACCATAAGCTATGTTTCTTTGGTTTCTTGTAACCATTAACTGAAAGCAATAGAAGTCTAGACCTTCGCAAAGTATTGGTTCATTAGTATCGAAAAAGCTTCCAAGTCAGATTGAAAATTGCTCATACTTGGACCATTAGAACAAAGGAATAAAGTTCCCTGATAAGCTCTTGATTGTCTTTTGTTTCACAGCATCGTCTTGGAGATTTGGTGCTTGCTTCTGTGGAAAGACTGCGGAGAAAATGCCGGAGTGGGACAGTGAACCGTTCTCCAACCCTTTGGCTCCAGATGGCCATGATGTGGATGCTCCTGTCCAATCAAAACTCACCAATGAAGATTTCAGGAAACTTTTCATGACCCCAAGGGCTGCACCTACCTCTGCACTACCTTCTAAGTCATGTCACCATGAGATGTCAAGAGAGTACAATGAGGATGAAGATCTAGCTGCCCGAAGGAGAAAAAAGAGAAGTTATTATGCTAAGTTACGCCAACAAGAAATTGAGAGAGCGAGCGAGCTAGCAGAGAAGTACCGGGACCGTGCCAAGGAACGAAGAGATGGTGTGAAGAAAGATTATGAGGAAACCAAGCCGATTAGCACCGCAGCCAACTATAGGGTTGTGGGCCCCACAGCAGAGGTGGACAAATCAGCTGCAGAGAAAAGACAGTTGATCCAGGAGTCCAAATTTTTGGGTGGTGACATGGAGCACACCCACTTGGTCAAAGGCTTGGATTTTGCTCTTCTTCAAAAGGTACGAGCTGAGATTGCCAGCAAAGAGGAAGAGGAATTGATGGAGAAACCTCAAAAGGAAACCAAGAAAGATCAGGATCCTGAGAACAAAATTGAATTTAAAACTCGTCTTGGCCGCAATGTGTATCATACGCTTTTTAAGAGCAAAGCCGATGAGCGGAATGAGCTGTTCTTGCCAGGCCGCATGGCCTATGTGGTGGACCTGGACGATGAGTATGGGGATACAGATATTCCCACCACACTTATCCGTAGCAAGGCTGATTGCCCAACCATGGAGGCCCAGACCACGCTGACAACAAATGACATTGTCATCAGCAAACTCACTCAGATCCTTTCATACCTGAGGCTGGGTACCCGCAACAAGAAGCTCAAGAAGGATAAAGGGAAGATGGAAGAGAAGAAGCCTCCTGAGGCTGACATGAACATTTTTGACGGCATTGGGGACTATGCGTTCTCCACAACCAAGACACCTCGGGACAAGAATCAAGAGAGATACGGCAAACGGGAGTGAGACAGAGACCTGGACCAGGATTGGGAGAGAGAACGAGATCAAGAGAGGGAGCAAGGAAAGAAGAGGCACAGCTATTTTGAGAAGCCAAAAGCGGATGTTGAGCCCATGGAAGTTGACAAAGGACCTGGGTCTGCCAAAGACTTGATCAAGGCTATCAATGAAAAGTTTGCAGGGTCTGCCAGTTGGGAAGGCATTGAGTCATTGAAGAAGCCAGAAGACAAAAAGCAGCTGGGTGATTTCTTTGGCATGTCTAACAGTTATGCAGAGTGCTATCCTGCCACAGTGGATGACGTGGCCGTGGATAGTGACGAGGAGGTGGATTATAGCAAAATGGACCGGGGTAACAAGAAGGGCCCCTTAGGCCACTGGGACTTTGATACCCAGGAGGAATACAGCGCGTATATTAGCAATAAGGAAGCTTTGCCCAAGGCTGCATTCCAGTATGGTATCAAGATGTCTGAAGGACGGAAAACCAGGCGACTTAAAGAAACCAATGGCAAAGCAGAGCTTGATTGGCAGCGGAAGAAGATCAGTGTAATTATTGAGAAGAGGAAGAAGATGGAGGCTGAAGGGGTTCAAGTGAAAAGACCAAAATACTAATCTTTACTTCCAACTGAAAAAAAATCTCCACATGGGTATCCTCTCTACTTTCTATAATTCCTAGAAAGGTTGTAAGGTGGTATTTGTTGTTTTGTTTGCAAATATGTATAAAGTTTTATTGCGTAAACACCCGATTCCATTAAAATTGGTAACCAGTTTTTTAAAAAAAAGCATCATCTTGGAGTTTTGTGTGAAGATGGCATCTAGCAGCGGGGCAACAAACTTGGACTTTCACCAAAAGTGGGACAAAGATGAATACGAGAAACTTGCTGAAAAGAGGCTCCCTGGAGAGAGAAAAGGGTGGAAAACCAGTGCAGCCAGTCAAGCCAGAGCTGCATTTGTTAAGGAAATAATTGACAAGTACCCAGCTGTTGTAAAGATGGACTCTGGAGATGAGTGAAACTTGACCAGACTCATTTAGAGACTAATTCCCACACCAGGAAAAAGAATTCTAGTTTTAAATGGCAGCTACAAAGGCAATGACCCCACTCTGGAATCCATCAATGAAAAGACTTTCTTAGCTACCGTGACCATCGAAACGGGGCCTGGAAAAGGACAGAGTTGAAGGAATTCAATATGAAGACACATCTAAACTTGCCTAATTGAAAATGTGTTACCAGTACATTAAAATAACTCTAAAGCATCCAATTGCTGTTTGTCAAAGCATTGTAAGACTCTAATCTACTGTGTTAGGGTATTTCTTTTGTGTAAAACAAATGATTTTATTTAAATATTGTATAATTGTGTAAATGTTTAGAATATGTCTCCTGAAGTACCAAAACTGTGTGCTTTAAGATCTCTGTGCATAAGAGGGTATGTGTGTTGTGCACCTGTGTGTATATATATGTAAACATGTTGGAGATTAAAAAAACTGTCAGCATGATATAAAAAATGAATGAGTTTAAGTTTAAACTCTAAGGAAGGTCAACAAGATAGGGTGTGTTACCAAACTCAAAGGATTATTGTTTTAGAGAGGACCTTTAGTTAAAAGATTTTCTAAGTCAGGTCTGTGGCTCAGGTCTGTAATCCTAGCTACTCAGGTGGCTGAGATATGAGGAGCTCAGTTCAAAGCCAGCCCGGGCAGGAAACTCCATGAGATTCTTATCTCCAATAAAACATCAGAAAGCTGGAAGTGACACTGTGGCTTAAGTGGTAGAGCACTCGCCTTGAGGTGAAGAGCTGAGGGACAGTGCCCAAGTGAAAAACCTAAGCAATTCCATTTTACTTAAGACCCCATCTCAGTTCTGTGACTTAACTCATGGCCCACTTTAGCCCTAATGCTAGGGGTTTATGACAGAAAGCCATGCACAATTCTTGGAGCCATAGATGGTGTTTGCTTAAGGCAGATGTTAGCCCCCAAGTGGTGTTGCCCCCCAGTGACCTAGGGCTAAGAGTTTCAGTTCCAAGGAAAGCCACATAATTTTCTGACCAACTGGTTCTTCAGAGCCCAGGGCGAGACATGCCATACATTCTGTTGGTCCAGGTGTGACTCATAATCGTTTTTGGTCAAGCTACGGACCAAGGATATTTTTCTGTAAAGGTCAACCAATCATATTTGACCAGCTTAGGTTGCTTTAAATGTTAACCAATCATGTAATTTCTTATGTAAAAGTTCCTTAAAATTGTTTGTTCAATACTATAAAAAACTGTGCTGATTTTATGCTCGGGGCCTCTTAGTGTCACCGGTTGCCGAGTGTGCAGAGGACCAAGCTCGAGCTTGCAATAAACGACTCTTTGCTGTTTACATTGATCGTGGTCTCTGGTGGTCTATGAGGGGGCATCCGAAAACGGGGTACTTCACAAGCTCAGAGTTCAAGCCCCAAGACCTACAAACAAAGGTTTCTACGGATTCTTGACTTTTGCAAAGTTAATGCTTAAGGCTATTGGCACTGTAATCAAGTTATCTGGCTTAGCAGATACTTTTCCTGCACTGCTAAAACTGGGGGCTAAGTGTCAAATTTAAGTGTGAAGGTTTGTTGAGCACTGCCAAAAAAATGGCCCATTCTGGCTGTCCCAAGTGCTTGGTTTCTCAGATCAAAAAAGGACAGGACAGACTTAGAATGGTCCAACTTTAGGGGTGAGGGGTGTTCTGGCAAAAGGTGAGCTCAGCCAGTCCATGCATGGTGACAGGCCCTGGGGTGAGTCCATGCATGGTAGAAGAGGGTAAACTGGTACAAAGGCAGTTCATCTAACCTTAAGGTGTCCAATATATATGCCCATCTTCATCCTGTGTCTGTTCCTTGCAGATGGATGCTGGAAACCTTTATTTTAAAGTGGGTGATTGGTATTTCTCAACCTGCCCCTTGGAATGTACTTAACCCCTCTTTTAAAACTTTTCCAATTTAAGGAGGTTTATCTGCGATGTAATTTGGTTTCAATGCTGTTTTACAATTGGATGCATTTTTAAAAAGGCATGAAGATGCTAAGCTTGGATTCTTGGTAGAGTGCTAGTGCTTGCGTTAGAAAACCTTTAAACTCATGACAATTTTTTTTTATTTGTGAAGATACTGTACAGAGGGGTTACAATTACATGGGCAGGATAATGCATACATTTCTTACCAAGCATTGCAGCCTCCTTTTGTTTACCCTTCACATCCCTTCCCAGCCTCCCCACTCCCAACTCATGACAATTTTTTAAGAGGAAAAACTCAGACTGCCAACCAATTGGTTAGTTTTAAACTGGGAAAAGGTAATGGGAGTTACCTAGTGTTTC
>NW_012267545.1:16924-18163 GCF_000151885.1 Dipodomys ordii | reverse complement strand
CATCTGGAGATTCAAGTGATTGCTTCATGTATGTTGGGGAAAATAGAGAACAGAAAAGGAATCGTCCAGACTCAATGGCCAACAAGACAAGGACTGTTTATTAAGGAGCAGTAAGGGGCATAGACCTTTCTGTGGGTTTGGAGGTTTGAGGAGTGAATTTGGGCATCAGGCTTGTGAGAAGGGGTCTTGCTGGCCCCTTTACCAGCAATAAACCTTTGTTCTTTGCACCTGGATGTCTATGTGGTTTTCTGGAAAAGTCAAACATACTCTAACAAAAGCTGATTCCCATCAGTACAGATGCAGAAGCTGTCAGTACTTGGTGGAAAATCATTGAAGATCAAACAAGAGACAGAAAATCAAGGCCTTGGGATCTCCTCTCTAGAAATGTCTGGCCACAGGCAGGGCCTTCACTCATTAGAATATGATGAGCTTTTCGAGATATTCTATGACCTTAGCCACAGCAGTGAAGATGCAGACAAGACACAGCATCAAGATGAAGATGTAAACATCATGCACACAGGAAGACCTAGAGAGAGCTACAGGATAAGCTAAATGAATCAGATGAAATGAAGGAACCAATCAACTGGTTGTTGGAATTCAGAAATATGAAAAGCAAGCTCCAAGAGACTCAGGACAGAGGATCTCACCAAAGTGAGATCCTGAACAAGTTTCAGGCTGTACCGGATTAGCTTAAAAGGAAGATGGAGAAAAGAACAGTTCGGCTCTTTGCAACAAGAGCTAGAATCACTTCTATAGAAGTGAGAATGTTGATACCTAATTTCAGGCTGGTTACCATTAAAACAAAAAGTTTCCTCACTTGGACTGAGTATTAAGACATTGCAATAGTTCTTATCTCCTCTAATGCTCAAAGTTTTGTTGAACCATCAATTTCAGAACCACATTACTGGGTTATACATTCTTAGGTTTGTCAGAGTGCATAGGGAGAGTAATGCTTGTTTTAGTTGGAAGGTCCCTGGCCATGCAGGCTCTGGCCTCCCTACCTCCTGTGTAAGTCTCCACCCAGTACCTAAATTACCTAGGTAACTGGCATACTTGGAGACTACCTTCCCCAGCCCCTCCTCTTCAAGGTCACACCCTGGGCTGTCCCCAGTCAGGCCTCCCATCTGAACTAGGGAGGGTCCCGGGCCCTGAGGTCACATCCGCTTCTGGTGCTGCCACACCTTCTGGCCCCCTTCTCTACTTAAATGCAGGCAGAACCTCAGCTTGCCACTTCAGCCC
>NW_012267545.1:13503-15006 GCF_000151885.1 Dipodomys ordii | reverse complement strand
AACAAGTAGTGACTACCTAGTATTTTCAACTTGCTTCTAAAGTAGGATTTGCGGGTCTTAGCGTAAGAGTTGTGCCCACCTTTGGTCCTCAGCTCCACGCAGAATTGAGCTCCTCTCTGCCTTTGAGTTCTCATCACACAGCTGCCCCTCCCTCTCTGCCCAGACCCACCTGAACTCCCATCTACCTCAGTTCCTATCCCCCAGACCCTGCTGCTACCTAGATATTGGAGGCTGTCATGCGCTTTCTCCAGGGCAATATGGCTCCTCTAATAAGCCTTGTAATGATCTTTCTCCTATGTATGCCTGCCTCTGAAGGATCCTTTCATTGAGCCTTTCACTTAGACTAACCCATAGGATGGATACTCTCTTCAGACAAGCATCAGGCTGAACTAGAGAATCCCCCAGCTGGTGTTCCATGGAGAAAATGATCTGCACACCCCCTAGTGACAGAATTACACTGAGGACAGCCACTTTTCCAGTAGCTCACTCCCAAATGACAACCACCGTCTCTTTTATTCCAACGCAGAAGTCTCTTCTACATTCTCCCCATTCGTATTCTGGCTCAATTCCCCAGCATCTGTCTGGGGGATGTGAAGAAATTCATTTTGGTTTGGAGATAGAACTTGCTGTATTTTGCTCATCCTCTCTTCCCCCCACTTACCACTGATGGGGCGAGCAGAGGTGAAGACCTATCCCCCTGTGGGGCTCAGTGTTGAGCTACTAGGAACACTCTTCAGGGCATCCTTCCAGTCCAGTCCCCTTATTTCCTTCCCAGAACCAGGCTAGCCTCATTTGGTGTTATATTAGTATTCTGCAGCCTTTTATCAGCAGACAAGCATTTGGGCACCTTTCACCATCAGACACAGCATACCCACAAACTTTCCTTTTACATTAGAGTAGGCATCCATACTTTCCGTAGCCCCAAGTTTCCCTATTCTATGCAATTCGAACCTTTGAACACACAGGTAGGAATCCATCTCGACACCCGCCCTCCCCGGCGCCACATCCCAACCAGGTTCTATCATTGACCTTGAAAACTTAACCTCACTGAAGTTTATAGGGCACAGTCATCTATTATCTTGAACCTGTAGGATCACGATACTTAATACACACAAAGGTGTGTCTCTTGTGGTAGGGCACTGGGCACCCCCTTCGTGAGTTCAGAATTCCCGAGAAGGGATCTCAAGGGTTGGTACTATGGGTTGAGTGTATCCTCTTCAAGTTTCTGAGCTGAAAATGCAACCACCAGTGCAACAAGAGGTGCATGCAGCCCTAACAGCTCTTCAAACCGACCAATGCATTCGTCACATTAGCACATTCCTGATGAGTGGATTTCCACGTCTCACCTTTTGCCTAGGAATGCACGGGCCTCAGCACAGGCCAGTGCTCTGGTACTTGCCTTTTGTTCTTTGAGTTATGCAGCATATATATTATTGTAGTAGCACAAAATGGACAAAAACAGTTGGATTTTCAAGCTGAGCCACCTTAAATATATCGAAGTCC
>NW_012267545.1:6851-11785 GCF_000151885.1 Dipodomys ordii | reverse complement strand
AAAGAAAATCAAGGACCTGAAGACATGCATCATTTCTCCAACATTTTAAACCTGGAATGTGACCCGAAGCGAGCCTCAAGAGAGCAGCTTACCTATGCAGGGCAAAAATCATCCCTTGAGTTTTTTTTGAAGGTTTTAGAAGCTGAAAAATACCAGAGCCTGGGTGGGTGGTACCCTCTGCCGTGGCTCTCTACACAGAACCCGTTCTGTTTGGTTTGGCTACTGGCTTAGGCTGCCTTGACACAGTATCCCTATAAATGGGAGTTTTCCATTGTTATCAGGAAGCACAAGTTGTCCTTATCACCGTCTGAGACTTTTAGTCTCAAGTCTTCCTATTGCCTTATTTCTAAGCCACAAGAAAAGCGCGTGGCATTTCAGTGAGGATGTCTTTTGAGCAGCTGTTGGCCTGGCTTTTTTTGGCTCTTGGGCAAGTTTTCAGGTAGCTCACTCTCCAAGTTCTAGAGAGTAATGGTGAAAAGGCATTTTTTGTCAGAACAGGAAAGGGGTCACCCCCCCCGACCCCCGTGAGAAACCCAACTGAACATTGAGGTGGAAGCCCAGGACCAAGAGTCATCTGCTCAAGAGTCCAATTCTTGCTCATAAGCCAGTTTCTATCGACTCGTGAATTTGACAGGTTGGGGAAATCTTGTTAAGATCCTCCCAGCATCTTCCTCCTCTCCCCACCTCAAAAAAAAAATCCTGTATTCTCAGGTTGAGTTGAAGACAGGAGTCAGGCCACACTTCATTCTCTTTAAAAACACAGTAATAACAGCACAAAAGTTTACCTATAAAGAAGCAATGTCATCTCCCCAGAGGACTGAGGTCTACATACGACCAGGTCAAGGAAATGTGCAACTTCCTGCAGACTTGAAGCATTTTCAACTCAGCCAGGAAAGGAGCATTTATTTCTGAAAACTCCTTCCTGGTCACTGAAGAGGCATGCCCTCCTTAGCCAGTCTAACCCGATTTCTTGTAAAACTGGGGGAAAAAAAACACTTGAGATTAGGCTAACAATACTAGGCAACAGCGGTTCTCAGGAGAAAATCAGAAACAATCTCTGCTTTCTACATGCAACAAAGGCAGAAGTGTGGAAGATCAACAGACACTAGTTGTAGTACTGATAGTTCAGGCAAAAGGGAGAAAGGCTCAGTCCTACAAAAGTCTTTAGAAAATCCTAGAGGGCTCTGCAAATCCCAGGCCAGCTGTGGGCAATGGTCACAGACAAATTAAAGCCAAGTGGATCCAATGCATCTGCAAGCTGGCTGGCTACCTACCCCTAGGACAATGTTTGGTGGGGTTTTCTCGGTTTATCTAGGAGGCTGGTAGATACTGTTGGTCTTGCCAGTTCTCCTGGTGATCCTGTCTTTCCTCTACCCAGTAGATACACATTTATAGATTATGTATGGGGGGGTGTCTAAAACTAGCTCCAAGTTTTTCAAATGTAAATCACTAGAGGCTGTGTGTAGACAAGCTTTGTCAATTGCTCTTGAAGCATTCCTACTAGTCACCGATCCTACTCATTGCCTCTAGTGCTGGGAAGCTGTGGTCCTGTGGTTCATTTGGTATTGCTGGCTTTTACCACTAGGTTATCTTCACTTCCCCAAGATTTGACCTTTGTTTTCAGGGTGGGTAGGGGATCAACATCCCGTTTTGAGGATCTAAGCCAGTAAGTTTGTTAGCTTTTTTGCTTCATGGACAGCACCTTCTTAGTGCTGAGAAGAATTTCTAAGCTCTGTTCCATGCAAGAGCAGGAAGCAAAAGTCTAGTTTCACTTGATACCAACAGATCAGAAGTCTGCTCCCTGACTGCCCTCAGCCAACAGCTTTGGACATGCCCCTCTGCCATATCTGGCTATAGGAAACGCCAGCACTGGAGCTAGCTGATCCCGGATTGAAGGAAGCCTCCCTCTGAACCTGCCAGTGGTAACAGGGCCATCAGGCACTACCCCAGTCATCCCAGAACTAAATTTCAACTCCTATCCTTTAGTGATTAAAACTCCCAATAACTCACTTCAGAGGAGCCACCCCAACACAGGAGCACAGAATAAAAGACACCAGGACTTCAGCATTACCACACAGCAAAGGATTTGAAAGACAGTGACAGAAATCTCAAACTTTTTGAGCTCATGATAGGCAACTGAGCAGCTGTAGACCCTTTTTAGGACCTTAATTTTAACAACTAATAATGTGAACTTCAGACTTCACTTGGCATAGAACCCAGTGGCACCGGGTTCCCACATGCAGGTCCCAGGGAGGGGGGTGGGGAGAGGGGGGAAGCTTTCCCACTCAGCTAATAAACAGTGTCAGCTGACCCTTCCGCTTCTCCTCAGACACGAGAGGTTCATCTGAGTTCTGGAGTGAATGTTTGGATTTCCCGGGTGCCTTCCTGCCCTGCATTATTGGACTGACAGCCTCATGTAAGAGCTGAGCTCAAGGTTGCAGCGAATTTGCATCTGTGGACATAGCTACCACCACTCTTCG
Source organism: Dipodomys ordii (assembly GCF_000151885.1). NCBI lineage: Eukaryota > Metazoa > Chordata > Mammalia > Rodentia > Heteromyidae > Dipodomys > Dipodomys ordii. Next base: position 9,305 of record NW_012267545.1, on the reverse strand, counting down.
ACTGACAAGTCCTTAGAGGCAGCTGGAGCCCCTTTTGGCATGATGGGCTCAGATTCTAACCCTGAAGATTTCTTTACATTACTTTTTGGGGCCCTGAAAAGAGTATCTTCTTATCCGTTGTTTTAGAATATTCAAAGCAACTGCTCAGGACACAGGCTTCTGCAATTCAGATGTGAACTCTACCTGAACAGGTAAGCTAGGAAGATACACAAGTGCGGAACCACCTGTGATTTACAAAGGCAGGCACACTACATGGAGGTAAACCACTTCACATGATCTACTTGTCACCACTAGAAGCTAGGTGCTCAAGTGATGAATATGACTGACATAGAACCTGAGTTCAGAAGAGACTCAACACAGCCAGCAACTTGGGTTCACTGAACACTTCAGTGATGAGCAGTTCTGTATAGCCAGCCTAAGGCTAAACCCTGTGTCCAAGTGTCATTAGCTCTGTTTGTGACAGAGGCCAACCCGAGCTGAGCTCAAGCCCATACCCCCAGCCACCATCACTTCCCATTTTCTACCAGGTGGTTGGTGTTTGGTGTCACGAGGCACGCCCACCTCCCTTTAGGCAGAAATAAAATCTCTAGAGAATCCTTTCACGAAGGTTAAAGAGATCTCACTAGGCTGAGAACTGCTTCACTTGGGCACACTCCACACCTTTATTATCTGTCCCCAAAGCTCAGAGCTTCTTGCTCCTGAGGGGTTAAACTCCATTTTTGGGGCAGTGACCATTTGTTGCTTGTTTAAACTATTCAAAGGTTAAAGTAAACCTAAGAAGCAAATCCTGGGAGCAAACCTAGATCACCAGTTAGCAGAGCAACACGTGGTGGTGGTAATCCAAACATCTGGTTGTTTGCCTTTATAAGCCCTGCAAATCTTTAGCTCCAGGCTCTCCTCCTAGGCTCCACTGTGTCGGAGTGTAGGATGAGGCCCGAGATGCAGCCTTGCTGTTGCATTTCGGAACGTCTGACTCGGTGGTCTTCTTGGTGAGGGTCCTGAGACTTGGGTACTATACTCTTCCCAGTTTAGGTGGAGCCACCCACAGGCTTCCTCTCAGGCCAACCACTCCACGTGGGTTGTCCGTGTAAGGAGGAAATGGACCTTTAATTAAAAGGCCATAAAGGGAGACCTTAAAATGTATTTCACATGGACTTGGGCCCTATCTCATACCCTGCCTAATTAGAATGGCGCCTGCCATGTGATGTGCATCCCATGTGATTGCCTCCTACTTCAAGGGTGTAGACCTCGGTGTGTACATTGTGTATCCTCCTGTAGCTGTCTCTAACAACGCCCAGCTTCAAGGATGCAGGGGCATAGGACATTATGTTTCTGGAATGTACAAGCCCCACCAGTAAGAGTATCCGCCTGCTTTGTGTGGGGACCTGCCAAATTCACGCACCAATTCAAACCAAAATAAGTCAGTTACTAGGAGACTATACCATTTGTGTGCTGCAATCCCAATGGTCACTTGTGTGTGGCCAGGCTGGACCACATGGTTTTTGCCCTTAAAAACCCCAGCTTGAGGACTGTTCAGGGTTGCAGTTTCAGCTCCCAAGTCTGTGCTGTGTCCCTGGCTGGTCAGCTAGCCACTTCCCCAATAAATTCATCTTTTCACACAAGGCTGTCTCTCAAGGGTGGACTCTCTTCTCTGAAACAGTCAACTCCCTAGTGCACCTTGATCTGGGCATACTAAACCTTCATTTACTTTTCTAGAGCACTCTGCAGTCTGTTTGAATCTAGGCTCTTCCAGACTTGTCAGCTTTTTGATCCCCTTCTGTAGTACCTGGGTTTGTCTCTACCTGCACTTCAAGGAGAGCTTCTAGACATTTCTAGAGAACCCCTCCTCTTCCAGCTTGAGAAAAGCTCAATAACCACAGGTGAGGCTTAATCACAATACTGAAAATACATTAGTTGAAGCTGTGCCACGGTATAACTCCTAGGCTCCTCTCCCTTGTGTAGGAAAACAGAGCAAAGAGCTTCCCAAAGCTATCTAGCATCGATTCTAAGTTCCAGAGAGTCCAGTCTTTGAGGATTTGAGTGACACGCACAGGAGAAGAGTGCATAGAGGCTAAGTACCATCTGCTGCCCCAATTCTACACAGCAACTTATTCTCTTCCGCGGGAGAAACACGTAGGTTGCTACCATTTCCTTTTCAGAGACTTTGCCAGATTGAGTTCACATTCCTGATTAGCTTTTGCAATAGCACACCTGCTCCCTTTTTTTGGCAGGGGGAGGGGGCAGTTTATTCCTGGAGACAAGTGAGACAAGAGGCTTAGGAGACCTAGAGATAAAGCAAGAAGCACCACCATTACAAGGAGCTAGTCTTAGAACACAGAAGCGCTGTTCTCAACACAGGCAGTGACCAGCGAGAGAGCAGGTCTGCATAGGAAGTTTATTTGTGAAGACTCAAGAACTTTCAGCCTACCAGTAGTAGCTAGAAGACAAAAGTTA
>NW_012267545.1:0-301 GCF_000151885.1 Dipodomys ordii | reverse complement strand
GTGGAAAGATAGAAGCCAGCTCTATGCACGGGTTCCCCGCAAGTGACAAGCACATTCCCAAGATAAGCAGAGAACCGGGGAAAGTCCAGAGTCCTGGACGCTGGTATTCCTGTTGCAAGTTTGCTGACTAAGGAGAGTTGACGAGAATAGGCTTTCCCATCCAACAGACCAGGAGTCCATGTTGATCCGTCATCCAACCTTTAGAGCCTGTGACTTGTAGTCCAAGTCACTTCCCCTCTGTGAGTGTTTCTTCCTATGCCAAATGATGGTGAATGGCACAAAGGCTTATACAACTGCTAAG
>NW_012267544.1:306455-307654 GCF_000151885.1 Dipodomys ordii | reverse complement strand
GCACCACTTCCGGTTTTCTGGTGGTTTATTGGAGATAAGAGTCTCACGGTCTCTCCTGCCCGGGCTGGCTTTGAACCGCGATTCTCAGATCTCAGCCTCCTGAGTAGCTAGGATTACAGGCGTGAGCCACCAGCGCCCGGCATGAGTACATTGTTTTCCCTTCCCATCCTCTCCCCGCCCCCCACCCACTCCTCCCCGCCCCCCCACCAAAGTTGTAAAGTTCGTTTTCGACATAACAACTTGTATATTTTTTAATTGTGAAAATCCTGTACAGAGGGGTTACAATTACATGGGCAAGATAATGAGTACATTTCTTATGGAGCATTTGTTTTCCCTTCCCATCCCTTCCCATCCTCCCCCCGCCCCCCACCCAATCCTCACCGCCGCCCCCCCACCAAAGTTGTAAAGTTCGTTTTCGACATAACAACTTGTATATCTCATTGTTTCAATGGGTCCACCTGTATCCCTATTTAAATGATTTGTTTTCCCCCTTCCCCTCCACAAATTATACGGACAACAAACACAGTGAAAGCAGGGGTTATACTGTGGGGGAGGGCCAGCAGGCACTGTTACTTAGCTATTCTGCTCAAGAATTGTTCTCTCCCTTGATCCACAGCTCCACTTCTGGCTTCTTAATAATTAGTTGGAGATAAGTGTCTCACAAACTTTTCTGTCCCAGTTGGCTTTCAATCAAGATCCTTGGATTTCAGCCTTCTGAGTATCTAGGATTGCAGGTATGAACCACCAATGCCTGCCTACATTTGTTTCAAGGATGGAATAAAAGAAAGTGATGGAGGAGTGAGTTTAACTGAGATGCAGTGTATGCATGCATGGAAATAGCACTAGACCTCTTTTTTTTCCCTTTTGGTCGGTCATGGGCTTGAACTCTGGGCTTGGGCACTGTCCTTACACTCTTCAGCTCATGGCGAGCACTCTACCGCTTGAGCCACAGCGCCACTTCCGTTTTTTTTCTAGTGGTTTATTGGAGAAGAGTCTCAAGTACCTTCCTGCCTGGGGGGGCTTTGAACCACGATCCTCAAATCTCAGCTTCCTGAGTAGCTAGGATTACAGGCATGAGCCACTGGGGCCCGGCGAGACCTTTCTTTAGACAACTAATTACATGGTAATAAGAATTGTCTTTAAAAAGAGTTTGTTCTGGGGCTGGGAAGGTGGCTCAGTTGTAGAGCACTTGCCTTGCA
>NW_012267544.1:300280-303312 GCF_000151885.1 Dipodomys ordii | reverse complement strand
AGTGCTCCAAACAAGCAGGGTACCCTGCTGCATCCTCCACTGGATGTTTTCCAGTGCGAACTGGGAAAATCTCACCTCAGGTCTGGATTCCAGCAGTCTTGGGTCCTCCAGCCTCTCAGGAGATATAGAAGCCCAGCCAGGAAGTGTGAAGGAGGGGCACGCATGCACACAAACTGTGACAGCACAAACGTGCAATGGGCATGAGCACAAATGCTGGTGAGGGACACGCATGCGCACACACATGCACACAGTCCCAGATGAGCCTGGAAGCACACAACCATAGCAGTCATCCAAGAAGGAAGCAGGAGGCTCGGAGTCTGCCCTGCATCCTCTCTAGGCTCTGGCCGGAGGCTACTTGGTTCCACCGCATCCACTGTGTCCACCGACAGTCTCAGGACCCAGGCCATGTTTGCTACCATCCTCCCGCAGCTGGTGGGGCACCTGCTGCTGGCACAAGAAACCCAAAGATCTCTTCGCTCTGGCTGCATGGATCTCCATCCTCCTAGTCCCTGTGGGTGTGTGACCATGCATGCATGTAATGTCCACCCGGAGTAGGGCTGGTTCGAGGTAAGTGGTCCACTTCACCCCACCCCTTCTTCAGCTAAGGGTTAGCTCTTTACCACTTGAGCCACAGTGCCACTTCTGGCTTTCTGGTGGTTTATGGGAGATAAGAATCTAATGGACTTTCCTGCTGGACATTCTTTTATTTGGGGGGGTTGTCCGGTCGTGGGGCCTAAACTCTGGGCCTGGGCACTGTCCCTCAGCTCTTCAGCTCAGCTACCACTCTTCCACTTGAGCCACAGCACCACTTCTGGCTTTTTTCTTTTTGCTTATGTGGTGCTGAGAAATCGAACCCAGGGCCTCAGGCATGTAAGGCAAATGCTCGACCACTGAGCCACCTTCCCAGTCCCCTACCTGGACATTCTTTCAATTGCTATACTCAAATCTTAGCCCCTTGAGTTGCTAGGCTTGCAGGCATGCGCTACCACTGCCCAGCTATCTCACAGGTCTTCTTAAAGGAAAAGAATTAATAATGCATTAGGCATTGGTGGCTCCCACCTGTAATTCTAGTTACTCAGGAGGCTGAGATTTGAGGATCTCTGTTTAAATCCAGCCTAGGCAGCAAAGTTCATGAGACTCTTCTCAACAATTAATCACCAGAAAACTGCAAATGGCTCTGTGCCTCAAAGTGTGAGTGAGCTAACCTTAAGCAAAAAAGCTCAGAGACAGAGTCCAGTCTCTGTGTTCCAGTCCCAGGACTGGCAAGAACAGCAGCATTAAAAATGAGCTGGGTGTAATAAAGCCATACTCACAAACACAGAATGCAGAAGACAGAGGCAGGAAGTTTATGGATTGAGGACAGCTTGGCCTATATACTGAGTTCCAGTCCAACCTGGGCTACATAGCAAGACTTAGTTCCAAATCCATTCCCCTATGACCCCAAAAGCACCCAGTAAGTTCACACTCAGAAGAATCTCAGAGAGCTGTTCCTCCATACTACTTTATTCTTTCTTTTTTAAAAAGCCTCCATAAGTAGTTGCTGACATTTATCATTGTTGAGTCATACATGAGGGTTATTTAGACATCCCAACATATAATTTTTCCCTATTCTTGGTTCTTCTTATTCTCTCCCTTCCTTCTTTCCTCAGTTTACCCCTACCTTTTCTTTACTAGTTCCTCCTTTTCTCTTTTCTTGCACTTTTCCTCCCTTTTTTCTGTCTCTTCCTTCCTTTCTGAGATAGAATTGGGTGATATAGCCCAAGCTATTCTAGAATTTATGTTCTTCCTGCCTCAGCATTCTGACTGGCAGTACTACAGGAGTACACTGGCATGACAAATTCCCAATGGAGAGAATACTGGACCATTAACTTTTCCATAAAGTTCTTCCTTGATTCTAGACTCTTCACACGCATTAGGCTGTTTCATGTCTTCTTTATCTCTTAAGCTCTTTTCTGAATTTCCTTTTTTTTCCTGTCCCATTCAGTGGCCCTTAGTCTTGGGGTGGCTTCAACCAGTGCCAGGCACACCCAACCCTCTCTAAGACCATGAATCTTGGGCACAGACTCATTCAGGCACTGGATATGACATGAGAATAGATGAGGTATAGATTATCCCTTCATTTCAAGACCTATGAGGATTAACTGGTCCCTTTAGTCCCAGGTCAAAAACCACACCAGGACTGACAATTGCCTGCAATCTCTCATTTTTTAGATGTGGCCACATCTAGCTTATTGGTTCTAGTGAATAGAACGTGGAAGAAATGAGAGGTATCACTTCTCAGCTTGCAATATAAATGGCTGTTACTCTCACAGTGGGATATTTCTCTTATTCTCTCTCTCTCTTGCTCTCTTTCATTCTCTTTCATCCTTTGCTGTGGTCAAAACAACTCCATGTGGGAGGAGTCTATGGAGAAGGCCCCATGACAAGGAGCGGGAAGTAGTCAAGCCTGGAAATGATTTATGTCCAGGTTTTGAATCTATCTCTTTTTGTTTCTGAATAAGAATAGACAACTAATGAGCTGGGCACAACTTCTCAAATGAGAAAATAATATCCAAAGGTGGCAGATGGACATTCCTACAGACTAAGCAGAAACCAATCCAGAATGGCAAAAAGTAGATTGTTCCAAGTCTCTGATAGCTTAGCAGACAGTCTCCTCCAGCAAAGTCTCTCATTCCTATCATGCAACAGAAGCAGGCTGCCTTATCTTCCCACTGCAGACCAGTGCCCTGCAGTGTTTGAAACAATGGCCATAAAGAGGATGCGACCATTTTGGTAAAATGTCTCCAACTGCAACAAGGTCAACTGGAGGTGATGTTACATTCTGAACTTTACTGCACAGAGGAGCAGACACTGTGGTTCCAAATAGCATGCCCCTTTTTTTGGGGGGGTCCGGTCGTGGGGCCTGAACTCTGGGCCTGGGCACTGTCCCTCAGCATTTCAGCTCAAGGCTAGCGCTCTACCACTTGAGCCACAGCACCACTTCCAGCTTTTTTCTTTTTGCTTATGTGGTGCTGAGGAATTGAACCCAGGGC
>NW_012267544.1:295886-300230 GCF_000151885.1 Dipodomys ordii | reverse complement strand
GAGTCTTGGATCCTGGGTCGTCTCTGGTCTGCAAACTGCAGGATGAAGCTGTCTGCTCCTTGTCGGTTCTTGCTGGTGTTGAGTAGAATCCACTCACCCGCTGCATCTGGCTCCTTTGTCCCGGACTCTCTGTGTGAGTGCTCAGGTATCGCCTGGTTGCGGTCTCCACCGCGACCCTGCCGCCGCCACTGGCGGCGGCTACTGGCTAGTGCTCAGATGTGTATTCTTGCCTTGGCTTTCCCTCACTTGTCTAACTGTCTGTCCTGTGATGGCACACTTGGTGTGTTTCTCTGGCTTAGTACTGTTCACTGGAACTCTAAAACTGCTTTCTTTGCCAGAGCTTGTTCAGCTTCCAGCTTCTCCTCCGCCATCTTGTCTCCCTCCTGAAATACCTTCTTATTCATAGGAATGGCAGGTCCTTGTGTGGACAGTGTTGGCTTAGTGATCCTTTGTTTGGTCTCTGAGTACTAGATATTTCTTGCCAACTGTAGAGTAAGTGCAGTAAGCCAGGCTGTCTCACCACAGCTTCTGGAGGGGTTTGGGGCGTATTACTTTCAGCATTTCCATGTAACCTAGAGTCACGTGACAGGCACCACCTAGCCTGGAGAAGTGGGTGAGCATGCACGGCCTTGTGAGGCCATCTTTGCCTCTTTTGCAATTCACTCTCTCAGCACTTATCCTCTTAGAGCATCAAGTACTATTTCTCGTGACTCCATGGTTTTACTGGACTTAACCTGGTTCTGATTCCTGAGGTGTAGACTGAGATCACTCTAATGGCCCCATTGCACAGCCCCATTCACTTTCTTTTAGAACAGGGAAGGCAATGGTTTAACCTCAGCAATGAGAAACTTAGTTACAGTTGGCCACTAGCCAAGAACATGCCATTTAGCCCAGGCTGTGTCTAGGCCACTTTACTTTTGACACAAAAGCAGCAGAATTTTGGCGGTATTTGGAGATTTGGTTCACATCATCAAAGGAAAGCTGGAATCCATAAGCTGAATATAATTACAGGTCTGACAGATAGGAGGCAATTAACCCTTCTCTTATTCCACCTTCCTCTCTGCAAGCTGCAAAGAGTCATTTTTTTCTTTCTTTCCTTCTTATCCGAAATCGACCCATGCAGTAGGGTAAAAGGTGGACCATGAGAAATTAGAACAATGTCACCAAAGCCCCTTTGATCTTAGGGAAATGGAGGGGAGTTTCTGCTCTTGGACAGGGAGGAGCTGGGTGTGGTGTTGGAGTCACAGCCAGACTGTTGAAGCCATCTGCCTAGCTCCATGATTGGGGTATGTTGCTTAGTGTCTCTGTGTCTCCACCTCTTCCAGTTCTCAGGGCTCTGTTGCTCTTATCTGAGGGGAAAATTCTATGTGACACTAATTAGAATGGCAACGAAAACATCATTCTGTGTCTGAAAAATGGTTCCTTTCAAAGGTAGTGATGAACTGGCTTGGAGACCTAGGACCCAGAAATCAAGAGGATACAGACTTCTAAAAAAACAGTTTATTTACAGCCAGGTGCCAGTGACTCATGTCTGTAATCCCACTACTCAGGAAGTTGAGATCTGAAGATTGCAATACAAAGCCAGCAAGTCAGCAAAGTCTGTAAGAATCTTATCTCCACTAAAGTATGAAAAAGCCAGAAGTAGAACTATGGTTGAAGTGGTAAATTGCTAGCCTTGAACAAAATAACTCATGGACCATGCCTAGGGCCTGAGTTCAGGTCCTGGCACTGGCACAAATAAAAGGTGAGCTCATTAGAGCTAATCTTTCCTCCTTTCTCAGTCTAGTGTAGGTGCCTCTGCTATGAGCTCAGGAGTATCCTAAATTATTCTGTTTCTGTTCTGTGCCATCTGTTCTCTCAGGCTCTCTGCATAACTCTACCAGTCTCTTCACAAGCACATGTGCATATGTGCATATGTCCACACCTGGAAGGGAGCATCTCTTGAGGTGGAAGAGGCAGCATGCTGCAGAATTGGAAGTGCCCCATTCCTCAGCCATAACTTCTGTGTTTTTGTGTATGTGTGTGTGTCTGACACTAAAAGTCAGTATCAATCCTTCACATGGCCAAATGAGTAACTTAAGTGGGTTCACTACCTCCACCTGTGTTCTTCTGCAATTGATTCTCAATGGCTGAAAGTCAGGATGATGCTTGTTAAGAGTGGTCAAGTCACCACTCTGCTCAAGGCTCAATGGTATTTTATTTCATTAGGACTAACGCCCTCAGGATACCCTAGGCCTCCAGGATCCATCATAGCATCCACATCTCTGCCACTACTCAGCCCTCGCATCCCTTCCATCCATTGCTCCTCACAGTCACAGGCTTTGTCCTGTTTTTGTATACCTTTCTTCCCTGGTTATACCCTGGTAGACACTCTATCCGATCCAATGGTCACATGACTCATGCCCCTCTTTTTCAAATCTTTGATATGCCTCACTCAAGAAGTAGTATTGATATCTGACACGAGTGATGTACCTAATCCTAGCTACTCTGGAAGCAGACATCTGAGGGCCCCATTTCAAAACCAACCTAGGGATAAAAGTTCCAGAGATGAGAGTATCATCCCCAATTAGCCAACCAAATTATGGAAGTAAACATGTGGCTCAAATGGTATACTATCTGCCTTGAGTATAAAAACCTAAGGGACAGGGCTGGGAAGGTGGCTTAGTGGTCGAGCGCTTGCCTTGCATGCTCGAGACCCTGGGTTCGATTCCTCAGCTCCATTTTAGCAAAAAGAAAAAAGCCAGAAGTGGCACTGTGGCTAAAGTGGTAGAGTGCTAGCCTTGAGCTGAAGAGCTGAGGGACAGCACCGAGGCCCAGAGTTCAGGCCCCATGACCGGAACCAAAAAAAAAAAAACCCTAAGGGACAGCACACGTCCTAGACTTCAAGCCCCAGTACTAGCACTAAAATAATATTAAAACAGAAAGCCAGGCACCAGTGGCTCATGCCTGATATCCTAGCTACTCAGGAGATATCTGAGGATCATGATTTGGAGGCAGCCAGGACAGGAAAAAAGTCCATAAGATGATTATCTCCAATCATGCTCCAAAAAGCCAGTGCAGATCCTCTAAGGAGGATCCTTCTCTAAGGCAGAGGACAAGGAGAAAGTTGAGGAGGAGAAGAAAAGGCAACTGGGAACCAGTTGCTCATGTCTTTAACCTTTACCCCTCAGGAGGTTAAGATTTGAGGTTGACAGTTTGAAGGAAGCCTGGGCAAGAAAGCCCATGAGACTCTTATCTCCAATTACCCATGAAAAGCTAAAAATCCTGCTGTAGCTCAAGTGGTAGAGCAGCAACCTTAAGCAGTGAAGGCTAAGGGACAGCACCTAAGCATGAGTTCAAGCTCCAGTATCAGCATGGAAGAAAAAGATAGAGGAGGACAGGAGAAAAAAAACTGTAAAGAATTCCATTGTGTGGTCAGCTCTGTACACACATCATCCACTCTCCCAGGGCAGCAGAGGTGGCTTCAGGTTCTCTGTGAAAAAGAGAGAGATGAGCTGGACACCGGTGTCTCATGCCTGTAATCCTAGGAACTCAGGAGCCTGAGATCTGAGGATCATGGTTCAAAGCCAGCCTGGGCAATTAAGTCCATGAGACTCTCCAATTAACCACCAGAAAATCAGAAGTGGGCTGTGGCTCAAGTGGTAGAGTGCTTGCCTTGAGCTGAAGAGCTGAGGAACTGCTCCAAGGCCAGAGTTAAAGCCCCCCCCCATGACAAAACAACAAGAACACCAACAAAAGAAGCAGATAAGGCCCCATGCTACCTCTCTCTGAGACTATTTCAGGGCTATGCAATGATCAGATGCTTGTGGAAAGCTTGTGATCTGACAAAACACTCTGGGGGTAGCAATGCAGTCTCTTGTAGAGACCAGAAAAACACATCATTCACAGAGAATAAATGTGCTGGCCTGGTGTTGGGGTGGTCAAGATGGAAAGGGTAAGTAGTCCTTCCATCAGCATTAGTCATTACAGAGTAAAACAGCACTTCTGTCACACACACAGTGCCATTTCACAAGGAAGCAAAAGACATTTTACACTTTCACCTTCATTTTAAACATGACATTCCTGGATCTGAACCCAAACTAATATGCTGAGATTCTACAGACAAATACACACACACACACACACACACACACACACACGTATTCAAAAAATACACATTAGGAACTCAAGTTCTTGACCACAATTGATGAAGCCAACAAAAGTGACAACTGGAAAACATAGCTCTCTGCCTCCAACCACAACCTGATCAACCCAAACTGCAAAAGTCCTGGTGTCACCACCAAATATAGTATGTGTGCAGTCTGCATGCCCACCCTCTTAGACAACAACTCCACAGCAAGAGGT
>NW_012267544.1:292775-295836 GCF_000151885.1 Dipodomys ordii | reverse complement strand
TTATTGCACAGGTGTTTCTTTGAGGATTTGTTGTTGAGGGATCTAGTTTTTTGAGTTCTAAGTATATTTGAGATTTTAGTTTATTTTTGTCACTCATGGGGGTGAACTCTGGGCCTGGGTGCTGTCCCTCAGTTCTTCAGCTCGAGGCCAGTGCCCTATCACTTGAGCCACAGTGCCACTTTCAGCTTTTTTCTGCTTATGTGGTGCTGAGCAATCGAACTCAGAGGCTCATGCATGCAAGGCAAGCACCTTACCACTGAGCCAACTTCCCAGCTCAAGTCAAGTTATTTTTAAGGCAATATGGCAGTTCTTTTCTTTCAAAACCTTTCAGTAAAGAAACATTCTGGGACTTTTATCAGTTAGCTTTATTTTCTAGTAAGACGTGTGTATATGTGTGTATGTATATATTTTCATATGTCTATATGTTTATGTATATGCATATATTTATACAAGAACAACTGCCTATAGTTAAGGACATCCATGTACATATGTGAAAACCTAACTGCATATATACAAGCATGTAAACTTACATATATGTCAGTTTATATATGTGTATATAAATAGACACACATATGAAGAGAATAATATACATGCCAAGTGAATATTTTTCTTTTCAATTTTCATCATTTATAATTGATTATTGTGGCATATATGAACATCTATTAGTTATTATTACTCTTATTTGGGGGTTCATGGAGGTTGAACTCTGGGCCTGGGTGCTGTCCCTCAGCTCTTCAGCTCAAGGCTAGCACTCTACCACTTGAGCCTCAGCGCCACTTCCAGCTTTTTCTGCTTATGTGGTGCTGAGGAATCCAACACAGGGCCTCATGCATGTAACACAAGCACTCTACCACTGAGCCACCTTCCCAGCCCCTTATTTCTCATTTTGCTCAACTTTTTTTTTCTTTTTTCTTTTTATTGCCAGTCCTAGGGCTTGAACTCAGGTCCTGGGCACTGTCGCAGACACTCTGTTCCCAAGGTTAGGGCTCTATCACTTGAGCCACAGCACCACTTCCAGCTTTTTCTGAATAGTTTATTGCAGATGAGAGTCTTGTGGACTTTTTGCCTGGACTGGATTCAAACTGTGATCCTCAGATCTCAGCCTTATGAGTACTTAGGATTATACGCATGAGACACTGGCACTTGTCACTTTTGTTTTTGAATTTTGTGCCAGTATTGGGGCTTGAACTCAGAGCCTCATTCTCTCCCTTGGCCTTTTTGCTCAAATCTGACACTCTTACCATTTTACCACCTGGACCATGTCTGCTGAAGATATTTTGCTTGTAAATTGGAGATAAGATTCTCCAAACTCCTACACAGATTGGCTTTGAACTGCAATTCTCAGATCAATTGTAGCCTCCTGAGTAGCTGGATTACAGGTGTGAGTCATCAGCATCCAGGTTCAGTATTTTGTAAGTATCAATGTTTTCTAGTCAGGGGTGCTAGAAAACGCCTACAATCCAAGCTACTAAGGAGGCTGAGATCTGCAGATGTGATTTAAAGCCAGCCTGGGTAGGGAAGTCCATGAAACTCTTACCTCCAATTAACCACCAGACAACCAAAAGTGGCACTGTGGCTCAAAGTGGGAGAGTGCTAGCCTTGAGCCTAAGAGTTCAGGGAGAGTGCCCAGGCTGAGTTCAAGCCTCATGACCAACAACAACACAACAAAAATGTCTAGCTGAAGATTTTGCTCCATGGTACACATTGATAAATGATGAATCAAATAAATGATGAATCATATAATAGAGCTGGCAAGTGGGTGTATATAGATGGCAGTTTTTATGTTGATTTATTGGCCTCTCTCTATGGGAAAAGGTTGATATAGAGATGACCAGTGCAGTTTTCAGCACAGGGCTTCTTGTTGTGGGCAAGGAGGAGGAGGCCTGGCTTCTTAACTATGTGGCTCTGAGCCCTCTTCAAACTCCCCCCATCCACTGATCTTTAGTAGTTTTGCATGCATGCCAATTCATTTTCCTTTTGGGATACTGACTTCCTTTGCTCTCACTTTCATGAAACTTTCCCAGAAACTGTCTTTGTCTTTGCTCATATTGCAGCTTAAATTATGTCCAATAATTTAAATCTCCATTTATTTACTTGGAAGTACCTAAGATCATTCACAATTATTTCTTCTAAACATTGATTAGACTAGTCCTGTGATCCTGAGATGGACCTGGGCCTTCCCAAAAAATGACCCAGACTAGGCCCTTATTATGGCTTCCACTTCATTCTCACTGTCTCCACCTACCTGCTCTGCCTTTAAAACACATGCCTATGAAAAACTCCTTTTTTTGCTAAAGCCATTTGGACTTGAGTTTCTGTTGCTTGCCACCAATTCAGACCAAGTTACAGATAAACCTACTTTGAAAAGTGTCAGGAGAAGACTCCTATCCAACAGTCTCCCAACTTAAAACCTAAATGTCCCTTTCACTGAATCAGTGACTCTAACTTGGAAGAACAGAGACATATGTGATGGAATAATTTCGAGGCAATTTAAAACAACAACAACAACAACAACTCTATCTATCTATCTATCTATCTATCTATCTATCTATCTATCTATCTATCTATCTACACATATGTATGCTCAGAAGTCATCGGTGGCAACCAGGCACTGGTGGCTCATGCTGTAATCCTAGCTGCTCAGAAGACTGAGATCTGAGGATCATTGTTCAAAGCCAGCCTGGGAAGGGAAGTCTTTGAGACTTCTATCTCCAATTAACCACCATCAAGCTGTTAAGTTGAGTTGTAGCTTAAATGGTAGACCTCCACGCTCAAGATAAAAGCTAAGAAATGGCGCCCAGGCTCTGAGTTCATGCCTTAGTTATAGCATCAAAAAAATAAAAAAGGAAGCTAGGAGCTGGAGGTTAAAAAAAATGGAGCTTGGAGAGGAGAGGACAAGATGGCGGAGGAGAAGCTGGAAGCTGAACAAGCTCTCGCATAGAAAGCAGTTTTAGAGTTCGAGTGAACAGTCCTAAGCCAGAGAAACACACCAAGTGTGCCATCACAGGACAGAGAGTTAGACAAGTGAGAGAAAGCCAAGGCAAGAATACACATCTGAGCA
>NW_012267544.1:277347-287180 GCF_000151885.1 Dipodomys ordii | reverse complement strand
AGGAGGCTGCAATGCTTGGTAAGAAATGTACGTATTTTCCTGCCCATGCAATTGTAACCCCTCTGTACAGTATGTTCACAAATAAAATAAAATTAAAAAAAAATGGAGCTTGGGCAAGAAGTATATGTGTTCTGAGAAAGCTCCGTTAAGAGAGTAACACATCCTTAAATCTAAAACAATTTTTGGTCGTGGGCTGCTTTGTTACACTGAGTGCCAAAGGTCCAATTATGGAGGATTGAGACTCCAATTTAATGCACTGCATTCCACTTTGTGAAAGAAACTGCTGGCTTCTGAGAGACTCACAGTGAATAACGCCACGGTGAAATTTTCTTTGGAAGGAAATGATTGACTCTATAGGGTCCATGGAATAAAATTACTTTCCACAATTGCAACAAGCACTTAACAGCCACATTTTTGAAGAGGAAAGTTTAGCAATTACGAAGGGAGTGCCACTTTTATATATTGAGTCTGCTGGTCTGCAAATTTCATGTTGGAAATGTTGACATAATTTTGCACAGATTATAGTTATGTGGGCTATATTGTTTACAGGTTTCTGGCATAAGAAATTTTAAAAATAGTTTTATATTTTACTTCCAAAATAAAGTGTGGATTCAAGTATGGTTTTTAGATGGGTCCTCTGTGTAGATCTTTTCTGAAAACAAGATGGTAAATAAACAATTGAACAATTACTTGGTAATTGAGTCAGAACTGAAAACAGGAGTGCCTCATCTGAATTCAATGAGGAAGTGCATCATGGTTGATTATTAATGTCTGTCATGTCATAGAAATTAGAATGCAACTTAGTTCTCTCTATCCTATATCATCAACAACTAATAAAGGCCTGCAGTTCCATTTCTCCACTTGCACAATCACTCTTACATATGCTCAAATAATTACATTGCCATTTGGCCATTATTGTAGAAATAAAAAGCAATGAATTGGTTTATTTTGGAAAATAATGCTTACTTTCTGATGGCTGTTTTGATCGATACCTAAGCCGCCAGTGACTTTTCCAAGGAAACTGCTATTTACTTCAATCAAATATAGGTCAATGTGGTGGGCAATGACTTATGACTTTTACTCTTAGGGAGATAGATTTTTGTGTTCACGTGCCAGTACTAGGGCTTGAGCTGAGAGCCTGGATGCTGTCCATTAGCTTTTTGTTTAAGGCCAGCACTTTACCATTTGAGCCACAGCTCACTTCCTGCTTTTTACTGGTTAAAGGGAATAAGAGTCTCATAGACTTTCTGGCTCTGGTTGCCTTCCAGCTACAGTTCTTTGATCTCAGCCTCTTGATTACTTAAGATCACAGGTGGAATGAGTCATTAGTGAAGCATTATTGAAGCAATTTTTTTCTGAGAAAAAATATTATATAGACTTTAAATTCTTAGACATTCCAGCTTCTCCCAACCCTTAGCTCTGCAGTCAGGTACTAATGATTTGAGCTTCAATGTCTTCATCTATATCGTTTAAATAGGGATACAGTTGGACCCATTGCATCAATGAGATGTATAAGTCCTTATGTCGAAAACAAAATTTACAAATTGGGGGGGAGGGCGAGATTGGGTGGGAGGGTGGGGGGAGGATGGGAAGGGATGGAAAGGGGAAAAAAAACTAACCAGCACTCTGGTTTGGTTGTGAGCTCACTGTGTGGCCTGGCCTTGTGCTCACACTCACTGCCTCTCCAGCGCGGGTGAAGCCTGGATTCTACTCCAACAAAGTGAGAAGGAACCTAGGAAGGGGAGAGTACACATCCTGACAGCTTCCTAAGCCAACCCACCCCGTGATGGGCCTGGTCAGTGATGAGAAGGAACGGCTGTCCACTGCCTGGCGAGGCAGGGGAAGTGGCTCTTGCCCAATCCCAGTGCCATGGCCAGCATTTCACTGGTAGCTAAACTCAAATGAGAACAATTCCCCTCATTTGCAGAGATTAGTTTTTGAGACAAGGAAAGATGGCCAGATGCAAAATAATGAAGAAAAGATTTCTGCATTTCAATAACTACCTTTCCTTCTTCTCCTGCCCCTCCCCAAAAGGACTGCACTCTTTCCAACGGGAATGGGAACCTGTCTCTACTCTGAGCCAAGGCAGAGTTAAATAAGCCATTGTGCCATGTGCTCATGGGTAATTAGGCATGAAATTAGACATTTCCTGTCTGGACTGGTGTTGAACCGTGATCTTCAGGTCTCAGCCTCTCTGAGTAGTTAGGACAACAGGCAGGAGCCACCATACCCAGCAGAAATGTGTTATTTAAAACACTGTCCTCTCAGGAGAATCTCATATATAGTAAAGTTAGAGACCTCCTGCCTTGAATGGCAAATGGATGGATGTGGTATTGATTGTGAAAACTGCTCTGAAAACCTTACAGCCCCTATGTTCTCAGTTTTAGCTACACAGTCAAGTTACCTACTGGGGAGATTTTAAAAGCTTCCCACTGCCAAGGCCCTATCCCAGGCTGTGTCATCAGAAGTCCTTGGGCTAGGCCAAAGGTAGCTATGTTATTTGGGTGCTGTCTGGTGGATTCCAGGTTGGGGAGGTTTGGTTTTATACTTGGGAATAATGTGGTTGCAGAAATTGTGTGTGTGTGTGTGTGTGTGTGTGTGTGTGTGTTTCTGTGAGTCTGTGTGTCTTTGTTGGTCCCGGGTGCTATCACTGTGCCTCTTTGAGCTCAAGGCCAGTGCTCTACTACTTGAGCCATAGTGCCACTTCTGGTTTTTGAGTGGTTAATTGGAGATAAGAGTCTTACAGGGACTTTTCTGCCCAGGCTGACTTTCAGATTTCAGTCTCCTGAGTAGCTACAGGCAGGACCACTGGTGCTGGCTGGCTGTAGAATTTTAGGAAGTACGTAAGTAGCTTGGGTAAGAACTAATAGTTCTTTGTGTTCCTTGCAGTTCAGTCTACTGTAATATTTTTTCTCCTTGTTGAACTAAGGGCAATCTCTTTTCCCTTGCCTCTTGTTGTTGTTGTTGTTGTGTGTGTTGATCCCAGTGCTTGAACTCAGGGCCTGGGAGCTGTCCCTTTTGCTCAAGGCTAGCACTCTACTTCTTGAGCTCCACTTCAGGGGATTTTGGTTTGGTTTTGTTGTGGGATGGGTTTTTTTTTGGCAGTTAATTAGAGATAAATGTTTCATGGATTTTTCTGCTTGGGCTAACTTTGAACTGGGATCTTCAGATCTCAGCCTCTTGATTAGCAAGGATTATAGATGTGAGTCATTGGTGCCTGGGTCTATAAAAAGATAGACAATCCTCAATGGATAGTGTGATTTTCTTCTCAGCCTGAGAATTCTCCTGTTCTGTCAAGGTGGGCCACTGATTGCAGCCAGTGATCCCTGATACAAACTGCAGCCTAATGTCTAACCTGAACTGAAGACTTACAGACTCTCCTTCACTCGGACCCAGGCTCCTTGGGGCCTCTGTCAACTGGAGGGAACTTTCTGGAACTTTCTAGAACTTTCTGACATCATCGAGTCTGTGTGACCTGAAGTAAGCAATCTTGAAGCTCCCTTTTCTTTGAGATATTCAGTGCTCTAAACCAGACCAAGGCACTTTGCTAAGAATGGACTTGCTTTTCAATACTGTAGTCTACACCCAGGCCCCAAATGAACATCCAGCAAATACTTGATGAAAGAACTAATTGAGTAATGCAAATATGAATATCATGCCATCATTTCCCCTGGTTCATCTTTTCCCTAAATGATTTACACATTAAATCTTGAGTCCCAAGATTTGCTTGCAATGAAAATTTTTGGATAATCTTATCTATTTCCAGCTTTAGTCAATGATGGAGATACTGACATTTATTTTCCATAGCAGGTTTTTTTTGTTTGTTTTCTGTTTTGTTTGTTTTTTGTTTGTTTGAACTCAGAGCATAGGCACTGTCCTTAAGCTTTTTTGCTCAAGGCTAGTGCTCTACAACTTGAGCCACATCAACATTTCTATCTTTTTGCTGATTAATTGGAGGTAAGATTTTCACAGACTTTCCCTCCCAGCCTGACTTTGATGAACCATGCTCCTCAGATTTTAGCCTCCTGAGTCACCAACACCCAGCTTATACCTACATTTTCTCTCACAAACATGTGCAGGATTATGTGCTATTGATTAGCATAAGCAGGACAGTGGAGGAGCAATCCATTTTCAGTGGACCAAACGTGTCACCTCACCTCTGTGAACAGACAAACGTGGGATTGTGCCTTGGATACCAAATAGGAGAGATATGTTGTTCACACTGTCTAATTTCTCTCATTTTCACTTTTCTCAAAAGTCATCTAGTAACAAAGGAGGCTTCTGAGGTGTGAATGAGTTAGTGAGTAGAAAGTAGGGCTGGACTCATTATTTGCTATGAGCCAGATGCAAAGCATCTGGAAACTGTAAAGCAATACTAATAATAACAATAACAATAATAATGATGATGATATTAATTCAATATTTTTGTGTTTAATTCTAGGTTTTATCCCAAAAGAAACTCCTGCAAAGTCCCAGAAGGTACTAGAAGGGAGGCAGGGACTTTTCCTGCCAGCTGTGGTATGCGCCCAGGGGCTCTGCTGGCATCTCCTTGTCCACATAGACACTAGCTTGCTGTTGGCTGACAGTGTGGCAGAGAGCCAATCGCTGCACTTACAAAGAATCTCCTTTGCAAATTGACAGAGCAATGAAATTATCACCCGGCTCGATTTCTCTTTCCAAATACAAGACTGATTTTTAAGTACATTATACTGGTGTAATTATCAGAAGCATGGGAAAAGATGTGCCCTAATTTCTTCAAGACTGTTTAGTGGGGCCTAGACGATCTACTGACAGAGCAGGGAGGCATGGGGGAAAGAAGGATTTTGGGGAGAATGGGAGGCCAACAACAAATCGGTATACCACATTCTTAAATGGAGCAGAATTCTTAGAGGAATAGTAGTTTACCACTCTGGAAATTTAAAGTCTGTGGGTTTTCTCCAGGGATATGAATAGAACAATGTGGGTTTCAATTAATTCTGCTATTCCTGTTACTCTCGCTGTGATAAAAATCTTTTCCTTTTTCTCCTTCCTTCCTTCCTTCTTTCCTTGCTTCCTTCTTTCCTTCCTTCCTTCCTCTCTTCTTTTCTTTTCTTTCTTTCTTTCTTTCTTTCTTTTTTCCCCTATCTCAGGGCTTGATCTTTGGGCCTGAGTGCTGTCCCTGAGTTTTTGTGCTCAAGGCTAGCACTCCACCATTTAAGCCAGAGCTCACTTCCAGCTTTCCCTGTGATTAATTGGAGATAAGAGTCTCAGAGCCTAGACTATAAAAAAAGAACATGGTAAAAGACAGATTGCCCATGCAAGCCAATCCAAGATGGTACCCAATACCAGCACTTTTTCTTTGTTCATTTAACAGTGTCCTGTGGCGAACCTGGCAGCAGGGGGTGCTGTGCCCCTATGATTCATCTCTCCCTGTTTATGGCCTGATGTGAGGATGGACAGAAGAGATCAATCATAGGGATAGATGGTCGGTGATTCTAAGTGGTCTTGAAAGAATGTTAATTTTAGGTGCTGGATCTTGGTAAATGGAGTATTACAGAATATGGTCAAGTGACACTTGAGGGCTTTTGCGATATCATGTTCGAGATTTCCTCTGCCTGGGGTTTGCAGTATAGAATTTTCTCTTGAGAGATTTCTTTAGTCTGATATCATTCCTGCAGATACCAACCAATGCTGCTTCAGATGAGTTTGGACTTCCTTGTCATATCTATCTTGAGTTGAAGAGTATCAGCCTTCGTGCCCTGGTTTAATGAGTCAGATGATCCTGGAAGTCAAATGTGTGTGTTTTGATCAGGGAGCACATTATACTCATACAGTGACCATGACAGGATAAAGCTCTTCACTGCCAAATGCCTGTGCTTTAGAAGAACCATCCAGACACAGATGAAGAATCTCCTCCTTACTGTCAGGGATTGAGGCTGGCATTCCAACCCCTCTAAGAAACTCCGAACCTGCCTTCTTCACATTAGGAAAAAAGCACTGGGGACAAAGGCTGGCTTTGTTCCTTGCTCTGAGAAATTCTGACAGGAGTGACTATGTGCCTAATTTATTCCTCTGTAAATAAGATTCAGAGCTGGGCAACAGTGGCTCATACCTTTCATCCTACTTACTCAAGAGGCTGAGATCTGAGGATCCAGGTTCAAAGCCAACCCTGGGCAAGAAAGTCTGTGGGACTCAACTCCAATGAACCACCAGAAAACCAGAAGTGGTGCTGTGGTTCAAAGTAGTAGAGCATTAGCCTTGAGCAAAAGAGCTGAGGGACAGCACCCAGGCCCAAAAATATATTAAATATATAATAATAATTATAAATATATAAATAATAAATAAATAATAACAAAATAAGTAAGATTCCAGTATTGTAACATAAGGTTTAGGGTTGAAATCTACCTTTAACTTGGATTGGGTAAGACCTGCCTCTTCTTGGAACTCAGCTTCGTAATCAGAGGCAAATGTTGTATGTGTGCCTGTACTGGAGCTTGAACTCAGGGCCTGGGCACTGTACTCCACCACTTGAGCCACAGTTCGACTTCTGGTTTTCTGGTGGCTCATTGGAGATAAGAGTCTCACGGACTTTCCTGAACAGGCTGGCTTCAAATTACAGTCCTCAGATCTCAGGGTCTGCATTAGGAATCTGCAGCTAGGATTATCAGTGTGAGCCACCCCAGTGCCTAGCTTTGCCAGTTTCTGAGGTATCATTTAGACAAATCAGAAGGGCCATTAGCCACCTCGGATCATCTGAGGTAGCAGCAAAGAGCCAGGAGAGCGAGGTGGAGCTACCCAAGTTAGCCAAGGGGGAGACTCCCAAATGGCTTCTTTTCTCTGGAAGCTCTGAATATTCCACCATAAATGTTTCATAATTGTCTCATGAATTATTCAGTTGCAACTTAATCACCTTAAATTTTATGGGATTGTAGGGTTATTTTTTTCTTGTATGGGAGTAAAACGTTGCTGACCTGGGACCCAGCTGTGAGGAGAAAATGATGACATTGTCCATTTATTTTCACCATGCAATGGAATCCAGAATAAAGAGCAAATAAAAAACCAAAAAGAAGAGGAGTAAAAATAATCCTGATGTTGCTCTTTCTAAAATATTTCATTTCAAACCTGCGTTTGCAATATTTATTTTCCCCTATCACTAAGGAGCTGAGTTAGCTTTTTGGTAGGTAACAGGATTAATTTCTCTTTTTGTTCTGTATCCATTAATGAGTTACAAAGAGTATTCATTTTGGAATGAATGGCTTCCGTGATACCTGAGAAGTATTTTAATGTCATGAAAGAGTGACACTTGAAAACTGGAGTCTGACTCAAGGCTGTCATTTAATTTATGCACATACTTCACAATCCCAATTAAGTATTCTCAGCCTTGGATTCCTTATTATGAATGAAGCAACTTGGTAAGACATTACACAAAACATGCAACCAGCCCAGCAACCCAGGTACAGAAAGATCACCTCTCATCCTAGCTACTCAGGAGGCTGAGATTTAAGGATTGAGGTTCAAAGCCAGCCTGGGGAAGGAAAGTCTGTGAGATTCTTATCTCCAATGAACCACTAAAATAAAGTCAGAAATGGAGCTGTGTGGCTCAATTAGCAGAGTGCTAGCCTTGAGTAAAAAAGCTCAGAGATGGTTGCCTAGGCCTTGAGTTCAAGCCTTAGGACTGGCACAGATAAAATAAAAAATAAAAAGCTGATCTCTGTGAAAGGATGAACAGAAAAATCCAAAGGAAAAACTGGTCATTTCAGACAGCTGCCAGTAATGTCTGCTCCTTTCTTTGAGTTTAAATGTTTTCTGGAAGCTAGAGAGAACAAAGCAAGACCACCCTTTCCTCTGGTGCTTGGTAATGTCATTTTATGAGCTGCTACTAAAGCCTTTTTATTGAACCATGAATCATGAGTGGAGGTGTGGTTCAAGTGGTAAAGTGTCCACCTTGATCAAAAAAAAAAAGCTAAGCAAGAGCACAAGGCCCTGAGTTTAAGTCTTAGTATCATCACACAAACACACACACACATACATATAGTACATGATTTCTGTGTGTGTGGGGTGGGGTGGGCAGGAACTTGAACTCAGAGCCTGAACGCTGCCCTGAGATTTTTTTTGCTCAAGGCCAGCTCTCTAGCACTTGAGCCACAGCTCTCCTTCCAGTTTTCTGGTGGTTAACTGGAGATCAGTGTCTCACGGACTTTCCTGCCCGGGCTGGCTTTGAACTGTGATCTTCGGATCTCAGCCTCCTGAGTACTTAGGATGACAGGAATAAGGCGCCAGCACCAAGAAATGGGCTCTCTTTTGTTTTTGTTTTTTTGTAGAATCAAAGAAGAGTAGGAAGCTGATAATAGAGACTGTGGCAGATCTATTCCAATACACTCATTTTCCAGATGCAAAACTGAGACCTGGTAAAGATGGTAGATGTGACCAAGATTTCCTAGTAGGATATGACAGAAGCTGGGATTCAAGGCCAAGTTCTTTGGTTCCTGATCAGAAAGTACCGGAAATGTGCAACCAGTTCGGTGCACATCTGGTGGGAGGGAAGGAGTCTGCACATGTGGAGGGCAGGCAGGGCTGGATAAGGCAGAACTGAGACTCGTGGGTTTGCTATAGGCAAAGGACCATGACTGTGGCAAACAGGGGTGGGGGGGAGTGGAGGAAGTATGATGCGGGTGCTGAGTTGGGTGCTCCTCAGATGGACGGATCTGAGTCATCCAATTAAAACTAAAGCTGATGCCTCAAAGGCTGTATTGACTTGCAATAACATTTTATTAAAATTCTCCGGGTCCTGATTAATTTTCCTGGCTGCTTACTTTCTGATTGCTCTCTTGGCCACACTCCCAAATGGAATGAGCAGTTGGCCGTCAACTCATTTGGCCTAAATGGCTCTCTGGCTCTGCCTAATGGAGATTTGAGAAATTTCAAGTTCTTTGGTTTTTGTTTTTTGGATGGATGGTTGATGGGTGAGAATACAGCCATTAACAAGACAGCCATTAACAAGAACTTGTCCTTTAGGGCTTTGTCTGTAATGGCTGTGAATTTAGTTACTAGCAGGTCTACCTGTCAGCTAGGAGAAGGAGGGATCTCGCATTCATTCATGCATTCATTCGTTCGTTCGTTTTCTTATTTATTTACCTATTCATTGTTTTCTTATCTACTTGTTTAAATTATGTGTTTTACTATCTTTTGTTGTACAAAGGGGCTACAATTCAATATGTAAGTTTTGAGTATCGGCATGCATCTGCATTGGTGTCACTCCTTCCCTCATTCTGCCTCATCCCTCCCAACCACACCCATCCCAATTTTCCTAGTTTCATAGGGTATCCATTGAATAGTATGAATGCATTCTTCCCTTCCTTTCTTCACTTGTCTGTTTCCCTCCCTTTAACCTCCCACACATACATATCAAGTTCCAACTCCTTCCTTCCTTCTTCCTTTCTTCCTCTCTCTTTTCTTCCCTCCCTTTCCCATTCCCTCCCTCTCCACTTCCCTTCCCTTCCCTGCCCCTCCCTTCCCTTTTATCCCTTGTGGGGCCTGAACTCTGGGCCTGGGTTCTGTCCCTCAGCTCTTCAGCTCAAGGCTAGCACTCTACCACTTGAGCCACAGTGCCACTTCCAGCTGTTTTCTTTTTGCTTGTGTGGGGCTGAGGAATCGAACCAAGGGCCTCATGCATGCAAGGCAAGCACTCTACCACTGAGCCACCTTCCCAGCCCATCCATGAGACTCTTATCTCCAATTAACCACAAAAATAAAGTCAGAAATGGAGCTGTGGCTAGGGCCTGCTTGCCTGCCTGCCTTCCTTCCTTCCTTCCTTCCTTCCTTCCTTCCTTCCTTCCTTCCTTCCTTCCTTCCTT
>NW_012267544.1:221850-277297 GCF_000151885.1 Dipodomys ordii | reverse complement strand
CTTCCTTCCTTCCTTCCTTTCTTGCTTGTGCCAATACTTCAGCCTGAACTTAGGGACTAAAACTCTCTCTTAGCATTTTCACTGTAGTCACACACTCTACCACTTGAACCACAGCTCCATTTCCAACTTTTTGGACATTGATTGCAGAGTCTCAGATTTCCTACCTAAGCTGGCTTCACGCTTTGATTCTTAGATCTTTGTCTCCTGAGTACCTAGGACTACAGGAGTGAACCCTTAGCTCTTGGCTCCATCTCATGTTTATTGAGTGCCTGCTTTGCAGATGACTAAGGACAGGCTCAGGAGGCTTGGCTAAGATCTCTCATATGAGATGCATAAACATCATGACATAGAAAGGTTATGCCATTGCCCCTGATGAACCTAGCTCATCATCTCTTGTCTCTAAGCCCCTGTAGAAGGGATATACTTTAGACTTGTTGCAGGTACAATGATATTATCATTATAGTATCCAGTTGACCTTGAACTAGAATTATTATCCTGAACTGAAAAATGAATAAATACAGCCACCATGGATGGTAGGAGTGCATGTGAAGTGGAATCAGAAGAAGAGATATTGAATAGAAGTAGATTGTTTTGGTTTTTTTTCAACCCTGAGCCTTGAACTCTGGCCCGGGCACTGTCCTTGAGCTCCTTTTGCTCAAGGCTAGCACTCTACCATTTGAGCTACAACACCCCTTCTGGTTTTCTAGTGGTTAAATGGAGATAAGAGTATCATGGATTATTCCTACCTGGGCTGGTTTTGAAGCAAGATCCTCAGATCCCAGCCTCCTGAGCAGCTAGGATTACAAGTGTGAGCCATCAGCACACCGGGCTTGTGGGAAATACATCCACTCAAAACTTTCCTGGAACAGGTTAGCAATTTCCCCTAGTCCCACCGATGTGTACCTGAAATTATAGACCTAATTATGTGGATTCTTTAGCAGGTAATGGAGTTGTAGAGGGTGAAGGGGCTGTGTCAGTTAACAAGGGGGAGGAGACAGGCAAGCACTAGAGGGCTGGGAAACTATTATGAAAGAAGAGTAAGAGAAAATGGAGCAACAGAGGAAAGAAGAGGAGGAGAGGCTCCGGAGACCAAGTCACTGACAGACAATTTATATGCAAAGCAGGGATTTTAGTCCAGTGAGCATGGGCAAGGATGGGCTTAATACTCCCCTAAAATACCTGCAGTATTTTCACATATCTTTTATATAATAGAATATAATATAGTATATGCAAAATTGTAATATATAATATGTGATATGTATATGTATATATTACATATGATATTTCCAAAAATTTTGCATATGTTTTTCTGAATATACTATATATTTCAATTGAACTGAAAATAAGGTAAATAGCTTGGGAGTGCATGTGCCAGTACTGGGACTTGAACTCCACCTCACACACTCTCCATTGGCTATTTTCACTCAAGGCTGGTGCTCCACCACTTGAGCTCAGACTTCTTCCAGCTTTCTTTCTTTTTTTTGGGGGGGGGTCCGGTCATGGGGCCTGAACTCTGGGCCTGGGCACTGTCCCTCAGCTCTTCAGCTCAAGGCTAGTGCTCTACCACTTGAGTCACAGCACCACTGCTGGCTTTTTTCCTTTTTGCATATGTGGTGCTGAGAAATCGAACCCAAGGCCTAATGCATGCAAGGCAAGCACTCTACCACTGAGCCACATTCCCAGCCCCCAGGTTTTTCTCTTTTAATAGTGAGCTATAACATTTTTTGCCAGTCCTGAACCTTGAACTCAGGGCCTGCGCACTGCACTTGAGCTTCTTTTACTCAAAGCTAGCACTCTACCACTTGAGCCATAGCACCACTTCTGGCTTTTTCTGTGCATGTGATACTGACCCAAGGCTCCATGCATGCTAGGAAAGCACTCTACCACGAAGCCACATTACTAGTCCCAATATAAGCAGTCACTTTCCAAAAGATTCAGAGTCACTGGCCAGGAATAAGTAGCCAACAAGTGAGAACCCTAGAACCAGAGTTTAAGGGTGAGTGGCAAGAAATAAAGTACCTTCAAAGTGGGATTTGGAGACTATCATAGCGACCATGTAAGGAAGGTTGTTTATACTGATTATATGAAGCCCCTTCCAGGCCGTTTTCAATGTTTTATTGAGTGTTCACCACACTGTGAAGGAGATCCCTAGTAGCATCTCTACTTTATAGTTGGGGACTTCTGAGGCATACAAAGATTATCGAAATTGCCCAGAATCATACTTTGAGCACATGATGGAGTGGTGATCAGACCAGAGCAGTTCATCCCAGATCTATTCAATCTGCATGGATTTAGAGGACAGAGGGCCCATCAGGGATGCCAGATCACTTAGCCATTTGACCTGACTTCCCGTGTCACCTGATTGTCTGCTCCCTTGGATGAAACTTTCCAAACAGCTTCATGCTGGGTGCTTGAGCAGAGTCTGTGAAGAAGGGGATTTGGTGGATGAAGGCAGGGACTCCTGGAGAGGGGAGGGTAAGGGGGGGGACAGAGAACCACTATGAGGGTTTTATACACCCAACAGCAATGGTGGAAATGCCTTGGGCATTTGGATGGCTGCGGGTGGGTGGGCTGTGTGCTCGTGGAGTAGCTTTTGTGAAGAGGGCTCTCTACAGCAGTACCACTAGAGAGCTGGTGAATGTCAGGGGGGTTTACCCAAAGAGACCTATGGGTTGGTTATTCAAGTGGTTTTTCTGGGTGTTCCCCTGTGGGCCACTAAGTATCACAGACAAGGGGGAAAAAGTGTGGGCTTCAGGGCCATGAAGGCTAGCTTCTCTGAGCTTTAGAGGAGTATAGTGGTGGTGTAAAGAGATTTTGGTTCCTAGGTGCTGGAGCAATCTTTGCAAGTGGAAACAAAGCAATCTCTGGGGTGGGTGAAGGGTTCCAAGTGCTGATACGCCCTCCTCTTCCCCCAAATCCCCATCATTCATCATCGCACGCATCCATTGGACATGATTAAGGCTCTGTTCCCTTCTTTCCAACCTCAGGAGAGAATGAACCTAACAGTGTTAAATTAAAATAATTACAAAACAACAACAACAATAATAATAATAATAATAAGTTGGCTCATGTCTGTAATCCTAACTACTCAGGAAGCTGAGATCTGAGGATCACATCTTTGAAGCCAGCCCAGGGAAGAAAATCCATGAGACTCTTTTTTCCAATTAGTTACAGGAAAAGACAGAAGTGGCACCTTAGCTCAAGGTAGTCAGCCTCGATCAAAAGCAGCTTAGGGAAAGTGTCAAGGCCCTGAGTTCAAGCCCCACAACCAACCAAAATAAAATAAAGCCAGCCTCCCCAAACAACACCCCTGACCTTTATTTCTGAGACATGAAACCCATTCAATAAGAAATACATTCTCCCCCCTCCACTTTCCTTCTTCATTAGCCTCCCCCTCCCCCCTTAACCCCACCCCTTCTCTTGCAGGTACCCATCTCCTGTTACTTATTTTCCTGGGTTTTGACTTAATCTTTCTAAAGAAGTATACTCTTTGAGCTTTCCATAGAGTCTATTGTAATTCATTTGTAACTGTTTGCTTACTACCCTGAGGTTGCTTATAGATTTATAGGCACATGCTAACTACCACAGAGGAAGGAAACCACATCAACTTTGTTTAGTCAAGAATTCATTGGATATACCACAAAATGGAGATAAATAAGAAAAGGGAGTAGGTCGAAGCGGGGGGAGGGGGTTTGGAAATGTTGGAAAGATGACACAGATCAAGATGCACTGCGTACATAAAGTGCTTTTTTAGATGACCAACAAAAAAAGTCAATATATATCCTACAAAATAAAGAAAAGTGAGGGAAGGGGTGGGGTGAGGTGGGAAGGGTGGGTGGGAACACAAAAGGTATATCATGGATCAAGATGCATAGTATTCATAAACTGCTTTGTGAATGACAACTCTTTTGTGTACTTAAAGATAATAAAAGTATTAAAAAGGAGGAAAGGACAGAGAAAGGAAGAAAGAAGAAACAACGAAAGAAATTTAGAAAGAATGAAAGGAAGAAAAAGTAAGAAAAGTAAGAAAAGAAAGAAAGAAAGAAAGAAAGAAAGAAAGAAAGAAAGAAAAGAGAGAAAGGAAGGGAGAAAGGAAGGGAGAAAGGAAAGAAGAAGGGAAGGGAAAGAAGGAAGGAAAGAAGGAAGGAAGGAAGGAAGAAAGAAAGAAAGAAAGAAAGAAAGAAAGAAAGAAAGAAAGAAAGAAAGAAAGAAAGAAAAAAGAAAGTTTCAAATATACCAACTTGTTACAGGCATCGTGACAGCTGTCTGTAGCTCTCCACTGCTCCCTAGTGGCCAGTGCTTTCAAGTGTCTGGAGCCTTGGTTTCTTCAGGGCTGTTTCACAAGCAGCCCAGAGATTCCTTGTTAATGTGTTTAACAGTATTCAGAGGAACTAAAAAAAAAAGTAGTGATAGAATCTACAACGTTGACCAGGGAGACACTACATATATTTCAAGGTCATGCTGTCACTAAGGCCTATGAGATTGCCAATAAATACTGCTGAGCTGTTAGCCCAGCTCTTGTCCACGGCCTTGTGGAATCCAAAGTATTTCTGAATCCATCTCATCCACTGTCAGAGAAAGATGCTCTCCCCACTATATGTGCTTACGAGGATATCTCTAAGAACTGTACACATGTGTTCCAAAATTCTTCCAAATAGACACTTCCTTTGATCCAGAAGTGAAATTGCCTGTAATTATTTAACTCAGGAAATCCCTGGAGAAAGAGTATGGCTCAAGAACATCCATCGTGGTGTTTTTGTTTTTGTTTTAAATAGGATAACAGACATGGAGAAATTCCTTCCCTTTCCAACAAAAGGAAACTGTCTCATTGTGCTATGATATTTCAGTCTGAGTGATTCAAATTCACCAAATAATAAAGTACTTAATCTCATGAGAAAATATCCCAGTTATGCAGCGATTTGAAAAAAAGTGAGTTGCCTAACAACATTGTATATAATACTGCATGGGTTTCTGAACAAAGTTAGTGATTGGGGATTGGAAGGCTGTAGAAAGGGCAGGAGATGAGAGGCATGGAGGCTCATGTCTACTATGATCACCCAGGGTGGGTAGACAGATTCATCTGACTTGGCCGGAGAGAGGATGGCCGCCATGTGCTTGAATGGTCTATGCTCTGCCTTGTCCCAGGGGCTCACATTCTCTGCACTCCTGAGCATGGTTGCTTCTTGGATCCACATGGAAGGTGAGAGTTCCTCACTTACTGAGATCATTCAGCACAGGCTGGCTTTGCCAAGATCAAATTCCACCATGTCTACGGGTGAATTTACCATGCAAATTAATTCTGTCTTGTGTTCCAGGGGAAATTAAAAAGAAGATCGTCTGGGCTGAGATGACACGAATGGAATCATCACTTTGGTTTACAAGGAAACACAATGCCATCTCTGGAGAGCCCTAACTTCACGATCTGCTTTCAGTCTACTGATGCCTGATACTTCCCATCCCAGGATAAGGCTTTTGATCATGGGCCAAGCAGGTCATCTGATCACACCTACTTTGAGAGTAAGTTCTCCCCAGAGGTTCCTAGGCCCTTCCCCACTAGTGTACAACCAGTGTGTGTGTATGTGTGTGTGTGTGTGTGTGTCTGTGTCTGTGTCAGTGTGTCTGTGTGTGTGAGAGAGAGAGAAAGAGAGAGAGAGAGAGTGAGAGAGAGAAAGAATGAATATGCAAGTGTCCCTCTCTATCCTCGCCCCCTCAAGTCTGTGGTCAGTGCACTGGTCCAGGTATATGGCAGACCTGAGGCACAGAAGAGCCTTGTTCCTATCCTGGCTTATAGGTTGCTGAGGTCTATGCTCCTGCGGAAGCAGGTGGTCCGGGGGAGGAGTTTGTGTCTGAGGGAGGCTTGCTGCTCCTGTTCAGTCTGTGCTTTCACCTGATTGGACGAGGCTTATCCTGCCTAGGGAGCAAAGTCTGCTTTGGAGAGTCCACAGAGTGTTAATCTCATCAAGAAACCTGGATGACAGAATGCTTGAGCAAGTATTTGCATTCTCCAGGGCCTGGTCAAGTTAACCTAACATTAGTCACCACACATGGATTATAGAATTTCCCCAGTGATATTGTGTAAGGTCCTTCCTTTCCTTCCTTCCTTCATTCCTTCCTTCTTCCTTCCTTCCTTCCTTCCTTGCCACTTCTGGGGTTTGAACTCAGAGCTTAGGTGTTAGCCTTGTGCTTATTTGCTTAGCACTTTACCACTTGAGCAACAGCACCACTTCCAGCTTTTTGTTTGGTCTTGGGGCTTGAACTTTAGACTTGGGCACTGTCCCTGAGCTCTTTTGTTCATGGCTAGTGCTCTACTACTTGAGCCACAACTCTACTTCCAGCTATTTTGTTGATTCATCAGACTTTCCTGTCCTGGCTGACTTTGAGCAGCAATACTCATATCTCAGCCTCCTGAGTAGCTAGGATTACAGACATGAGCCACCAGCCCCAGATTTCCACATTTGATTCTGTCCCTGAGAATATTTGTTTTGTTTTGTTTTTTGATTTTCTCAAGGCTAATGTTCCATGACTTCAGCTACAGCTCCACACCCAGTTTTTTTTTTTTAATGATTCCATGGAAATAAGAGTCTCACAGCCTTTCCTGCCAAGGCTAGCTTCAAAGTCCAGCCTACTGGATGTAAAGAGTATCTCTCAGAACAAAATCAGTGAACCTGGTAGAGACGTTCTGAAAACGTGTCTTGGGTCACACAAGAGGCACCTGAGGAAAAAGAGTCAGTGCAAAAAGTGTAGAGAGAAGAAAGATTCTCAGCCCCAAGATTCTGTGTGGTGGGATGAGGAGGCCAGCATAGCCAGATCACGGGGAGATGAGGCTCTCAGGAGGAAGAGCACAGTGAAATCATGTCCTAAGGTTTGTCTTGAGGGTGTTGGAATGAGGTTCAAGTCATGTGATCAGACTTCATGGCCTGACCATCATTAGTGACTTGTCTTAGAAATAAGACTCACATGTATCAACACTGCTGTTCAATTGCCTTCGATTCTCCAGGAGATCCTGTACACCATATTTCCCCTCCCCTTTACTCAGTTTCTTTTCTGGGTAGATCTTTTTAAAATAAATTCCTATCTGTAGAGGAAGTCTGAGTGCTAGTCATATGAAGAGTTAATTTTGAAAAGCAAATAGACTCTCACGATTGATCACTGAAATATTCTTTTTTCAGTTATAAGTGAATTCCTTAGAAATTTTATTATAAATGAATTCCTCATTCAGGGCACATCTGGCTTTAGAAGAAAGCCCAGGATAACAGCTCCATTAGGATGATGGTCTGCCTCTTAGCAGACCATCACTCAACTATTTAATAATCAGCCAAGTAGATAGTTGATTTAATCCTTTTTTCCAAAAGAGCTAATAAAGGTATTTCATTTTTGCCATTTATTTTCCATTTAAATCTACAAGATAGAGGAGTTGGTAAAGATGAGAAAGTAAGCTTGCTGAAAGATTCTTATAATTTGGATTGACTCAGCTGAGTGGAATGTAGAGATTTTTTATTATTGTTAATTTGATTTATTGTTCTTGTAGAGGTGATGTACAGAGGGGTTACAATTACCTGAATCGGGTAATGAGAACATTGCCTTTCTTTTTTTTGGGGGGGGTCCAGTTGTGGGGCTTGAACTCTGGGCCTGGGCACTGTCCCTCACCTCTTCAGCTCAAGGCTGGCACTCTACCACTGGAGCCACAGCGCAACTTCTGGCTTCTTTCTTTTTGCTTATGTATTGCTGAGGAATCAAACCCAGGTCTTCATGCATACAATGCAAGCACTCTACCACTGAGCCACCTTCCCAGCATACAGTGTCTTCTGTTCCCTTTTTCCTCTCCCAGACCCTCCTTCGTATCTCCATCTGTGAATTGTATAGTTCACTTTCATCTGTGTCCAGTGAGCTCTACGGCTGCACTTTTCACTCATTTTCTCTTGAATTTTGTACCCTCCCCCAACCCTCACGAAGTTGTACACTTGAATACACCATATATAAGGTAAAGAATATAGAATCATCAAAAACTAAAAACAAGAAAAGTCCTTTGTTTCCAAGTCTTAGAGTTTGTTTCATTATGTATATTATTTTATATAAATATGGAAAGGCACTTAGGCATTGTGCCTTTGAGTTTCTCTCCTAAGAGTAGCCTCTTTTGTTCTCCCTGTATGTGAGTCTCTAGAATCCTGTATAATTTGTCATATCCCAGTACATTTTATGTCTAACTTCAACATATCAGAGAGAACATGCAACTGTATGTTGACTTACCTTACTTAACATGATTTGCTCTAAATCCAAAAGACACCTGCACACCTATGTTCATTGCAGAGCTATTCACAGTGGCCAAGATATGGAAACAGCCCAGCTTCCCCACAATAAATGAGTAGATCCAAAAAAAATCCCAATTGTACTTACACACAATGAAATTTTACACTGCCCTTAGGAATTTAGAGATTTTTCTGTGTGGCCCAGCCCTGGGAAAGAACCATCTGGATCTTGTGATAATAAACCTGTCCTCCATCTGTTGTAGCTTTTAGGCTAAAAAAAAGGACCATTGTTTACCATTTATAATCCATTGTAGGCAAATATTTTTGTTTGTTTTCTTGATCTCAACTTCAAAAGCCAAGTACTGATTATTTGGTGGTCCCATAAACAGATGGCCTTCCTTGTACTAGTGAATCTCTTGGTGTTTGTTTGCTGTGATTTACCATGGTTCACAGGCCAAGACACCTCTCTCTGGCTTTGCTTCTTTAATAGGGACTATGCATTGCTCTGAGCAGGCATTCTATAACTCTATATGAATCTGTTTCTAAGAGGAAGATTAAACATTTGCTTGTATATATTTGACACTTTGTAATATTTTGTTATATAACTATATATACATATGTATGCATATAATTTATACATAGTAGATTAAATATGT
Organism: Dipodomys ordii; assembly: GCF_000151885.1. Lineage (NCBI taxonomy): Eukaryota > Metazoa > Chordata > Mammalia > Rodentia > Heteromyidae > Dipodomys > Dipodomys ordii. The sequence continues at coordinate 268,395 of NW_012267544.1, read as the reverse complement.
CTGTATACATATATATGTATATATATGTGTGTGTATATATGGTGTATGTGTGCTAGTAATAGGACTTAAACTCAAGGCCTATGTGCTTTCATTTTTCTTTTTGTTCAAGGTTGGCACTATTCCAATTGAGCCACAGCTCCACTTTTAGCTTTTTGGTTCTTAGTTGGAGATAAGAGCCTCATGGTCTATTCTACTTGGTCTAGCTTGGAACTATGATCCTCATCTTTCAGGCTCTTATTTAAGCTCGTATTTAGCTAGGTTTAAAGGCATGAACCACTAGCAGCAGTCCTATTATATTTGAATCAAAAAATAAATGTAAAGAACAAAGACTTGTAGTATTTTCAAATCAGTATCTTTTCTTTTCTTTTTTTAAAATTTTATTTTTTATTGTGAAAATACCGTACCCATGGTATAACCCCTGCTTTCACTGTATTTGATGTTGTTATAATTGGTGGAAGGGAAGGGCAAAAACAAATCATTTAACTAGGGATACAGTTAGACCCATTGCAACAATGAGATGTACAAGTATCTTTTCATTTACACTAAAACACACTGCTTTTCAAATTGATTTGTTTTGTTATTCCAACTCACTTACCAAGGAAGGAAAGGAAATGGAAAAGGAAACATTGAATACCAATGAACCTCTGAATATACCAAGGCTCAGGCTTGCTAGCTATTTTTTCTTTGCTAAGAAATATAACAGGATGATATAGTCTACAGGTAAAACAGGAGAACAAGCTCCACTGAGGCTGCAGAAAGGCTGATGAGAATGGGGCAAACAACTTTATCTAGGAAGTTTCACAAAGTGTTTGATGTGGTAGGCTGACTGGTGGATGTGTAGCCAATGTTAGAGGACATCCATTGTAAAAGGCAATATAGAGATGAGGAGGATAACTGAAGGTGAATATGTGGTTAGAGAGGCTTGCTTTCTTGAAGATAGATGTTTATAGAGTAGGTTTTGTACTGTTGAAAACGAGACAGTTAAGGAAGGGATGTTTATTTAATTTTTAACTTCCAGGAATTAGAAATATTTAACATTATCTTTGAAAATTGATAGTAAAGTAAGTGTATTTGCAATTTCAATTGCAACATATAGTCCTACCCAATAAGTGGTTGTTCATTCTGAATGAGTTTAGAAATGAGACACCATAATATATTTGAACACACAAAAATAATGATCTAACAACTTGCCATGCATGGAATTAAAAAATATGTAACAAGACTCATGTCTGAAATCCCAGCTGCTCAGGAGGCTGAGATCTGAGGATAGCTGTTTGAAGCCAGCCCAGACAGAAAAAAAATTGTGAAACTCATATTACCAATTAGCCTCCAAAAAAAAGTAGGAGATTGATGTGTGGATCAAGTGGTAGAGTACAAGCCCTGAGTAATATGGTTCAGGGACAGCACCTGGGTCCTAGTTCAACCCTCTGTATTCATGCAAAAGAATAAATTATGTGACTTAAGCGTGTGGTTTATATTAAATAGAGTTCTCATTTCTTATGCCATTCATAGTATATATAACACAAAATTCAGTTTGTACATGTATTAATTATAGTTACTACAGTAGTATCAATTATTATAAACATATACATATATTACTTATATTATAAATTATATAACATTAATGATATTATCATATATTATTTCTACATTATTTATAGTAATTATAGTAATATCAGTAAAATAGATATATGTTTTAGAAAAGGGAATAAATTTTCTTTGGTATAATGAGGAAGTAACAGTCACAAAATTTTTCCTTTTAGATTATATATATATATATATATATATATATAATTATTTCTTTTGCATTCAAGATGCTGAATGTTAAAAGCATGTTTTCATATGCACTGGTGTCATTGGCATGGAATTGTTCTCCAAAAGCATTTACTCCAGGCAGCGTAAACAATGGAAGCCTGAATGACGGTCATTCAGGAATTTCTTTAGAAAATTAACCAATCTTGATTTGATTACTAACAAATTTGTACCCAATACCTTTTTCATTTATAAAATATTTTCCTTCTATAGCAATTTCATTGCCATTATAGCTATAATTAGAAATATAATGTAGATTCTTCTGCTCCTTATCTCTTAAAAGCTAATGTGACATTCACAGAATATCCTCAGATAAGCATGATGGAAAATTGGATTTGAATTTTAGGTCTGCCACTGGTCAGTCTCAAGTACTTGGGAAATTTGGTTGGCCTTGCCTGCCTAGTTCTTTAGATAGATAGATAGATAGATAGATAGATAGATAGATAGATAGATAGATAGATAGATAGATAGATAGATAGAGCTATAGATATAATGAAGTATTGAATAAAAAGCACATAATCTTTTCTCAAGTATGTATATTTACATTTTGAAAAGGTAATTTAAAAAGCGTAGCCATTATTAAATGTATTTCTTTGAAAAAACGAGTGCATGTCAGGAATAACTTCACTTCAGCTCTTATAAGAAGATGAGTAATTGTATCTTTTGTATGTGTGCCATATGGTATTGCATGTATTTTCAAAAATACATGCAATAAATAATGGTATTTATTTCATAGGTCACAAACCAAATAATTGGAGTGGATGACCCAAATGTCTTATCTCAGTTGCGTGAATCAGACTCACAAGAGTCTAAATTTCCTAGTTATGAACATTTCTCCATGCAAACTTAACAACATAGAATGGAGTGTGAAGGTAGAGCTTTTATATATATTAGAGTAACATGCACCTACACTAGTCAGCACTCATGAAACACTGATATATTATAATTGTGTTTATATCAGAAATATACTTTAGCTCAATGTAAAATGAGATGGTCTGTATACTCTCAACCAAAGAGCAATGATCACCAACTGCAATTTTTCTCAGTGGGAAAACCCTCCCATGTATTTTACTGACTTAACTTCTATTTTGTGCTTTACCATTATTGGAGAGGTCACCTTATGTCTACATACACTGCTGTAGTAGCCTTAGCTGACTTTCAGTTGTACCTCCATTCTTATGATTATGGTCAACTCTTTAGCTGTAATCACATATTTAGTGGACATTTGATCTTGTCAAGCCCTGATTTAAAATCCAGCTTTCACTTCTCATTGTCACAATGTTCACGATATCACTCCTGTAAATTTATTTTTATCTCCTTGTATTTCAGACACTGCCTCAGATGTGAGATTTTAAAGTAGAATTTTTGTACGTTTTTATTGTCAAAATACTGTACAGAGGGGTTACAGTTAAATGACGACGGTAATGAGTACATTTCCTATGGAGCATTGTTGCCTCCTCTTTTGTTTTTCCCCCTACCATCCCTTCCCTCCCACCATCACAGCTACTCCCTCCCTCCCCCCTACCAGTTTTAAAGTTTGTTTTCAATGGAGTGTCTTATACATCTCATTGTTACAATGGGTCAACCTATATCCCTATTTAAGCATTTATTTAACATCATCTTATATGGTCATATATCCATAGATTTTGACCTTTTCTGCTTCTCCTAGAAAGAAGTAGAAATTTTACTTTGCATTTGATCTGTTGAGGTGTTAGTGATGCCTGATGAACTGCATATATAATAATGTTAATAATGTGATGTTTTGGCATTTTTTTAAATTTTACAATTGAGGAACTAAATACACATCACTTACAAAACTGTTTTCATGCACTTTGGTATTGCTTTGTTGTGAACTTCCTAAATGCCAGGCATGGCAGCACATATTCAAACTCCCATCACTTCTGTGACTGAGACAAGGCTGGAAAGTTCCAGGCCATCTGGGACTACCTAGCAAAAAGAGAAAAAGAACCTTCCAAAGGTTTTATTATATACTTTTTACACTTAGCCATTATGACCATCATAATGGAACACCACTTCTTCACTAATGACTCACAGGATGACTGCTCATGATTGGTATCTTGCCAGGTACTCATATATGTTTGTGTGTCTTCTTTGATAAAGAGTGTTTCCACAGTTTGTATTGAGGAGCTCAGAATATAAGTTCTGTGCATGACCACAACTCTGGAACATCACAGATGATGGGATACCTGGCCAATGAACTGAGAAATTACAGAGAGGGATAGGAAAGAGGGACACCAGGGAACCCAAAGGCTCACCACCAGGTTTTGGTGGTGCTAATTAACAAACTTCTTATCCAATTTAATATAGGGGTGTGGCTAAAGGTATGTGCACAAACTAGGTCATCAATCTATCTTGTGGTTACAACCACTAACATGAGGTATACTTTGTATACATAGTGACAATTAGCTCTCTTACTGTTAGGGAGCAGAAGTGAGGAATACATATTTTAGCCATAAAATATCTTATCTCATCTCCAAGATTTTACTATTTTAGTGTCCTAACAGCTGTATCTTAAACACACTTAAGGTAGTAACTTATAGCTCTATCTTGCCTTGACTATTTGACCTTTCCAGGGTACGTACAGCCTTCTGAGTCCTGCTTAAGATGGCTTTTTAATCTTTTATCCCTTTCCAGATCTCACAGCTCAGCTCTAGAATCCCTCACAAGTACTCTTACAGTTGTATATTTTAGGAAAGGAATTTTTTTCTAGGATAGGCTTCACTTTTTAAACTCTTAAGACTCCCTCTTTCTCTCCCTGTTCCTGTATCTTCCCCTTTGTGTGTGTGTTTGTGTGTAGGTTGTGAGTGTGTGTGTGTGGGTGTAGTAATGAGATTTGACTTCGAGCCTTGAACTCTTGGTGTTTACACTCATGCCTGATGCTGTACCATGTGAGCCAATGTTCCATTAGGCCTTTGACTGATCAATGGAACATCAATGTCCCATGGATTTGGCTACCTCAGCAAGCTGTGAACCATGATCCTCCAATCTCAGCCTCCTGAGCATTTAGGAATAGGGATGAGCCATTGGCATCCAGATCTATTGCCAAGTGGTTTTTGGTTTAGTATTGTTGTTGTTGTGTTCATCCAAAATCTGTAAGGAAAATAAATCATTTATCATCAGGACTATTCACATAAAATGTGCAGTGTTGAAAGATTAATTATGTTTGTCATCCTGTATGATTTTTATCAGTTTATAGATACAGTATGTAATTTGAATTTTTGAGTTCTATTGTGGGAAACAGTTGAGTCATATATATAATTTGATTCTTCTTGATTTGGTTTTATAATGTGTTGTTCCAGAACAGAGTGTATCAAGGCTTAATTTTGCACTACAGAAACAAGACTTTTATGATTATTCAATGTCTTGTAAATTATAAGTTAATCATTTCTTGGCATCATGTAAGTGCCCGGTAGTTTCCTGTAGTCTTTTCATGTGTTTTAGGACACAATGCCAGACACTTTTCTGAAAACATTTGAATTTACTGTTCTGACAAATATGTAAGATTGTACTTTATAATTCTCCTGGGATTTTCACTGTACTTCTCTGTACTCTTCAGTGATAAAGTCATGTGACAGTTACATTGATTTTCTCCCGTGTTACATTCATTATTGCATCTTGGGAACTACTAGTATGCACTACTGTACTTCAGTCCATTCATGCCTTGGCCTGTATCCCTGTCACAGCAGAGACCCAGAGATTGGGAATATTTTCTTCGCTGTTTATCTTGGATATCTGTCTTTACTTTCTAGCAATATATTAATTGAATTCACTCTCTAAAGTCTAATAATGCCTTGAAAATGATTACTGTATTTCCATGGCTTTTTTCTTCTTATTTGGCTTCAGGGAAGAACTTACGTCAAGCAGATTGCAAACAACCCTCAATAAATATTATTCATTAGATAATGTTAACTTCTTGGTCTGACTGCCTGCTTCCTTTTCATTGATTATTTTTCAATGTAACCATTTCTTGTAGAAAATATTTCTGTGCTTATTTAATATTAATTCCTACTGTAAGCAGTAATTAATTTTATTCCAACATCAATTCGCAGTACACTGTGAGTTTCTTCAGGGTATTGTTTTAGGGTACTTCACATTCTTGGTTATCTTTTAACCATCAATGCATCCAATGATAAAGGCATATTGCTTAAATCACCATTTTGATCACTGAAAAGGAAACCATACTGCAATCTCACTATATGGCAAACAAGTTTCTGGTTTTAAATTATTTTAGATTAAAATTGATGTTGTAAGAATGAACATTCTCTGTATAATTTTATTATATTTTCCTATTTATTTAGTGTTAATATAGGTTCCAATATAGATGTATAAAGTTAAAGAATTACCAATACTAGTTTAGATTAATATTTCTAAAATGTTCAGAGGAAAATTTCTATTTATTCACAATTTTAAGTCAATAGAGTTCCATTATGGCCAATGGAGAGAGTTTATAATTTTTGTGTTCCTTAAAGGTGTTGCTGGGTTATCAAATCCAGTGCTTCATGTGTCAGTCTACTGTGTGCCTATGAGCCTGACGTGGCCTGTTGTTTTATTCTCACTCAATTAGAATAAAGAAAAATTCAGTAGGAAGAAATTATTACTTGGTTAGTTTATCCAATATCTCTCTCATACATACAGAAATATAATTAATTCTACACTGGCTGAAAATGGTATTCTTGCATTATATTTATTAGTAGTTGCTGTTTTTTTATAGCCTTGCCCTTCCCCCTCGAGGTCCTACCTCTATCCTATCCCCTCTCACAAGCTCAACTTGACCCACTTCCAGTCAGCTCCTCTTTTGAAACCCTGTCCTGCTGCACCTGAAATCCCACGCTAAATTAAGCTAAACCCTTGTAGCCCTGCTATAAACTTTCACAGCCCTGTTTTCAACCAGCCTCTTCCACTCCATTTCCTCTCTTCTCTGCCCCACAGAAACATATCTCCTCCCTCAATGCCCAACTTGTTCCACTCAGAACCTCACCTCCATCCAGCTCCTCCCTTGAATCACCACCCTTATTCTCTGGATGCCCTGCCCCTAACTAACATAGTCCCTCCAACCCCATCCTTGCCTTTCACACTATCCTCAACCAGCCTTCTCCCTCAAGCTCCTTAGAGGCTCCAGGGAACATTTCTCCCCTTTGCCCTTCCCACACCCATAACTAGCCTACTCCTCCAGCCCAGACAACCCTTTCAAAGCCCTTCCCTGAACTACACTCCTCCCATGAAGCCCTGTCCTGCTACATCAAAATCCATCCGCTACCCTATATTTGCCCTTGAAGCACTGCCTTTTTTCACTGGAAGCTACTGGCCGAGCCCACTTCATCCTTGGAAAGCCTGAGTACTCCACCAGGTACTTCCCTACCTCCCCATCTATTCTCTGTAAGTCCTGCCTTTCTCCCCCAATAATCCAACCCTCAGCTGAGCTCCTTATCGAACCCCTAGTTGCGGTTCTCCGTGGAATCCACATTCTGCTCCACAGGATACCTTGCATATAATTATCCTAAACCCTTATAACCCTACCACCTTCTGAAAGCCCCACCTCCAACTAGCCTCATGGCTCCAAGCCCTGTCCTTCTCCACCAGAAAATCCCACCATCCTTGCTCATTCTGGAAGCCCACATTGCTCCACTGGAAACCATTCCACCAGTTGGCCTCCTTCTGGAAGGCTTACCAGGCTCAACTGGAAGCACCTGTCCATCCCTATTCCCTTCTTTGAAGGTTTGCCTTGCCCTAATGGAAACCCTGCCCACAGTAGGCTTGCTCCTTAGATATCCTGCCTCCTAACACTGAAGTCCCCAATCAATCTTTACTCCATCTCTCCAAGTCTTGGCTGGCTTCACTGGAAACCCCACCCTAACTAGTCCTTTGGATCCTCAAAGCCCTGGCCTGACAAGGCTCGTTCGTCCATTTGCTGCTCTGCCAGAAATCCTTCAATCTCACCCCATGCCTGAAAGTATGGGGTTTTCTACCAGAAACGTTGCCCTTTACTAGCCCACTCCTTCATAACACTGCCCTTCCCTCTCAAAGCCACACCCCTCAATAAGCCTCTCCCTGTCAGCCCAGCCTTCCTCCACCAGAAAGCCTGCCTTCCATCAGCCTCTTCCCTCACATGTCCCACCCTACTCCACGGGAAATCCCACTCTATCTATCCCATGGAGGCCCACAGCAATCCACCAGTAACCCTGCCTCTAAGTAATCTCTGTGAGAGCTTGACGGGCCGGGAAGTTCTGCCCCATGCTGATTCCATCTTCATGCATGCCAGGCCACTTGGGGGAGAGGGGTCAAAGGGTGGCTTGGGGGACAGGCCACCAGATATAACAACAGGGGGTTCTGGGGAGGGGATGGAAAGAAGTAGATGCCACAAGAGACACATGACAAGAGACATGGCTCCTGGAGCAGAGCAGTGCCCGGCTCTCCTCAGGCTTGAAGAGAATCTGGGATGGCCCTAGGAAGCTGGATCAAGGAGAGGTCTGGGAAGTCCCAGGCTGTCAGAGAAGGCCGGAGGACGTCCGGGCAGGCAGGGAGACATGGGGAAGCCCTAGCTAGCTGAGAGGACTGCCCAGAGCTGAGAAGCCTGTGAGGAGCAAGGAGGCCTGCAGAGAGCTGAGAGGCCTGTGAAATGCGGAGAGGACTACAGAGAGCCCAGAGGCTTGTGAAGAGGTGGAGAGGCCTGTGGAGATGCAGAGAGGCCTGAAAAGAGGCCAATGGAGAGTGGAGAGGCAAGGCTTGCAAGAAGGAGGAAAAAGGAAAACAACTTTCCCCCTGGAGGTTGCAGTTGCTCCTAATTCTAGTAACCTAGGACAGGGTTGCAGACACATTAGTAAAACACCTTTGACATCTTTAACTGTGCTTATGTGTATTTTCTCGCTCACAGGTCATTACATCTCTTCCCTTGCAGCCCCATTCTTATCTTAGCCAGGCCTGCAAACAACATTTTCCCCGGTAACACTGCCGTTTTCCTAAAGCCTTGTCCTGTTCCACTGGAAACCCTGCCCCGACAAATCCAATACTTCCTACCCCCTCCCAAATGTCTCAAAGCCCTACCCAGACTGACCTCCACTCTCAAAACCCTGCCCTGCTCCACCACAGAGGCTGTGGCAAAGTAAGCTCCTTCCTGGAGAACTCAAGAGGGCTTGACTGGAAACCCGACACCAACTCAACCACGAAAGTCTTACATAGTAACTGTTTTATTCCAAATGTGATTTTAAGTTGGTATACAATTCATATTACTCAACACGATAAAACAGTTTTACAAAAAGGAAACATCCATGTGTGATAGCTATTAGATGCCTTAGTCTAGTTTGGGGTTATGGTAACAGACAGATACATATTGTCTGAAGGAATTATCTTATATTGTAAAGCTTTCTTTGCAAGTATTAGTAATGTTTCATAAGTAATCATTTTATTTCTAGAAAATTTATGCACATTTGTGCCCATTAACTTGAAGAATATTAGTTATTTTGGTTGATGAAAGAATATTAGTGTGCAAAAGTCTGACTTTCAACTCATCTGTCTAATGAATAATTTCAGAGTTCCTTTCCATACTATGTACTAGATTTTTAATAACAGAAGTTCTCTAAATACCAGAATGAACTTTCAGATTCTTCCTTCCACTAAGGTTCCCTTTGGGCAAAAATGAATTGGGATTATACAGTTAAAATGTTAGAAATAAAAAAGCATAATTATTTAATTATATAGTTATGTAATTATAACAGGTGAAGAACCACCCAATGTGCCTTTCATTTTCTAGCAAAAGGAACTTAAGTATATTTAACTATAGACCTTCTGAAGGCTAGAAGACAGAAATATAAGAAATGCCCTGTGTATTTCTGAAAACAAAACCAAAACAAGGAAAGACAATAATGAAGCAGAAGGGAATCAGGAACTTTGTATGTGTGATATAAACTGGAGACTGTAAGAAATACAATGAATCAGGTAAAAATATCTTTGGTCAAAATGTCTGTTTCATTGTAAATATTACTTTTGTTAATCTCTGACTAAATATTTGTTTCAGCAGTGATATGCCCAGGGAACTGTGTGGTTAGGCAGTTTCATCATTGCAAGATCATAAGAATGATGGTCTCCCACACAATTTGCCATACCTGCTAGATATGCAATCCTGTTGGTCCAACACTTTAAGCCAGACCTGTGTTTTATCAAAGTTCTGTATATGTATGTTATTGGTTTATTTAGGCTTTATTTTTCTTTATTTAGATGTCTTCTGGTCAAGGAGGAGGTATCAATAACGGTTTGTTGGTGGTGAACACATGTATGTATCCTTGGCTGAATTCTGCTCTTGTTTTTTCTAGGCTGCTCATAGAAATAAATGATGACAATTATATCTAACATGGTATAGTGTCACTATTAATGTCTATCACATGCTGACTATATGTTTTTTATATTTCTTTTTACCACTTTCTTTATCTTTCTCCCTTCTTCCCTCCTTTCATCCCTCCTTCCTTCTTTCCTTTGTTCCTATCCTCCTTCCCTCTTTCCTTATCTCCTTTCCTTCCTTCCTTCCTTCCTTCTTTCTTTCTTCCTTTCTTCCTTCCTTCCTTCCTTTCTTTCTTTCTTTCTTTCTTTCTTTCTTTCTTTCTTTCTTTTTTTCTTTCTTTCTTTCTCTCTTTCTTCCTTTCTCTTTTAATTTTTATTTAGATATTTTGTTTGTTAAACGGGAATTCTACAAATACAGACACATCAACAATCTTTTTTTATTTACTGGCTTTGCTCATACATTATCAGTTTTGTTGATGGCAAAACAGAGACTAGGCTAAGCTCATTCTTACCTTGGTCTGCCAAGTAGCTGGGATCAGGAATGCATTCCAACCTGTCTGGCTTTAGGGAGATATGGAAATCTTATTACCTCCCTTCCCAGACTGATTCTGAATTGTGATCCTCTCAAATTCTACTTCTTCAGTTAATGATGTGAACTTCAATAGCCTGCCCTCTCTATAGGTGATCCAAATGAATGATTAAAGGCAATAATAGTCTCTTTTTGCCAGTCTTGGGGCTTGAACTCTGGGTCTAGTCAACGTCCCAAGGCTGTTTTGGCTTGACACTTGATCCACAGTGACACTTCAGGTATTTTTCTGTGATTAATTTGGGAGATAAGAGTCACACAGACTTTCCTGCCCATGCTGGCTTTGAACCATGATCCTGGGGTCTCTGCCCCCCAAGTAACTAGGATTACAGGTGCAAACCACAGTTGCATGCCTGCAATTTGAGTTTAATCACTGGCATAAATATCAAAATAGTTTTTATGTTAAAATATATGGTAAAATTGAAAATATGATTACACTAGTCAGATATTTTAGAAAATAATTTTTTTCCCCATTAGTAACTCATCTTTACTGGAATTAAGCGATTGTTTTTCTGTTTGTCATCTTGTATGTCATTTGGAAAATTAAACTTCATGTCTTCCAAGTGGCATAAAGGATTATGAATGGCCTTATATACCAGCTCACATTTATGATCACTATCAGAAATCAGAGATCAAGAGTATCACACTTTGGACATAATCTGGACAAAAGTTTACAAGTCCTGATCTGCAGAAATAAGTGAAGTATTGTGACTCATGCCATTAATCTCAGCAACACAAGAGGCATAGGTAGGAGTATCATGGTCCATCCATTGTCCACACCACAAGGAGATTTTAAGATAACCTAAAAGCACCAAAAACAAGAGGTAGCAAAAGACTACAGTTATAAACAATAAATACATGCAAAATTAAATGCATATTTAAAATCATTAATTTTAATTGGAAATTTGATTTCATACCTATTTCTCCACCGTTTTTGTTAGTTATGGGCCTGAATTCTGGGCCTAGGTGCTGTCCCTGAGCTCTTCAGCTCAAGGCACGTGCTCTACCACTTGAGCCACAGCGCCACTTTCTTTTTTTTCTGCTTATGTGGTACTAAGGAATTGAACCCAGGGCTTCATGCATGCAGCACAAATACTCCACCACTGAACCACCTTCCCAGCCCCTATTTCTACACCTTTTATGTCTTCATTAGTTTGCCTTTCTACTCTTGATTTCACTTCCACATATGATTACTCGATTCCTGGTGTTTATTTTATTGTACTATAAGTTAGTTTTTCTAATAAATTATATCATTTAATTTTTAATATGAATCTATCATATTTCACTCCTTACAATTATGTACACCAAGTTTACCCAATTGTCTATTGTATATTTATAGATTAATTCTGTCTTCCTCAGGTGAAAGAAAATACACATTCTTAGTTTCTCTTGGCTTAACTTAATCTAGTTTTCACCAAGTCCTACCATTTCCTTAAAATGATTCAATATCATCTTTTCTAATAGGTAAGTAAAATTCCATTGTGTATATATTCCACCTTATCCTGGTTTATTTTTCAACTGAGTGAAAATGTCTAAATGTCATTTCTTGTACTTGGTGTGATCCATCTCTCAATGTAGCATTTAAATTTGCATAACTTTTGTCTTTTGTGTTTCCACGTGTTTAATGTTTTGCTTTTTATTCTTTATGCCATTTCTGGCATTTGCATTGAGGGACTTGCACTCTTCTTTGACATTTTGCACTCACAGCTGGCATTCTACTACTTGAGCCACAGTTCCGTTTCTGGATTATTGCTGGTTAATTGGAGATGAGAGTCTTATGAACTTTCTGTCCAGCCTTGCTTTACACATCAGTTCTCAGATATGCACATTCAGAATATCTAGGACTATACACAACTGTCAGCCTCACCAGGGAGATTCTCTGTGTTTTATGTTATTCCTGTTATTTTACTGATATTAGGTAAATGGCAGCAACTTGTTATCATTTCCCTAATATTGTGCATGCAATCTATTCTGTAACAAAAAGTGCCTTTATTCACTCCTTGGCCTGATGGCTTACATTTTTATATATGTCAATATATAAATCATTAGTTCAATATGATACATAAATCTGCTTTAGTGGGAAGGAATGATCATTTGCTTGTATTTAGATTACAGTTTCTAATATATATACATATATATTGCTTTACCATATATATTTCAAAAATATTAAATTATATTATATATTAGGTATAACATTACTTATTATATAATTGTGTATACTATATAATTAGTATATGTAATATATATATAATGTATTTATAATGCAAATTTATACTATACTATATAACATATAAAATACATAGTATAATAAAATATAATAAATATAATATAACCTAATGTAATATATAATGAAAATAAATGTTTATAAATCAAATGGACAAATTAATAATAAATATGTGTTATAGAAATGTCATATTTATATACTTATATATACAATGTTATTTAGATGACAGTTCAAATTTTATTTCTCTATAAATTTAATTAATTAATTTTTGCTAGCACTGGGGTTTGAACCTGGGGTATAGCTGCTTTCCTCAACTTACTTCCTGAAAGCAGGCACTCTACAAATTGATCCATATCTCCACTTTTAGCTTTTTGGTGAAGAGTCTCACAGAATTCCCTGTCAACTGTAGCTTCCAACTGTAATATTCAGATCTCAATCTCCTGAGCAGCTAGAATTAAAGGATTGAGACACTATTAGCCCCCCTCTACTATAGTTGGAGAGACGAATGAATTAAGAGAGCTGTAATTTTCTCAAACTTGTATATTTTCAGTAGCACTAAATCAGTTTTGTTTTGTTTTTGTCAGTTTTGGGGCTTGAACTCTGGACCTGGGTGCTGCCTTTCAGCTCTTCAGCTTATGGCAAGTGCTCTACCACTTGAACCACAACACCAATCCCAATGTTCTATGGTTTATTGGAGATAACAGTTTCACAGACTTTCCTGCCCAGGCTGGCTTTGACCCACAATTCTCAGTTCTCAGCTTCCTGAGTAGCTAGGATTACAGGCATGAGCCACCAGCTCCTGCCTTAAAATTTTTTTTATCATATTTTTGGTATTTTGAGTCACATATAAGAAGAGAATATACCAATGCTTAAGCATGCTAGTCATTATTACTTTGCTGGGAAATAGAACAAAACAAACTAGTTATAACAGTTATCACGTGGGAAAGAAGAGCAGGAAGGAGAATTTTGTCAGTTAAGGTATAACTGCCCAGCTATATGGAAATATATGAACATTTTCTGTTTAAATCCATATGTAGGAATTCATAAAGTCTCAGGGAGACTTTTGTTTTTTGGTTCTGAGGCTTGAACTCTGGGTTTGGGCACTATCCCTTTACTCTTCATCACAAGGCTAGCACTCTACCACTTGAGCCACAGCACCACATCCGGTTTTCTAGTGGTTAATTGGAGATAAGACTCTCACGGACTTTTCTGCTGGGACTTTTCTCTGAATTGTGATCCTCAGATCTCAGCCACTTCAGTAGGTAGGATTACCGGCGTGAGCCTCCGGCCCCAAGCACAGGGAGACGTTTGATCATTTGGAATTTCCTCTGAGTTTCTTCAGGGTTTGTTTGGTTTTGCTTGACATTCTTGCATAAGTTGTTGATCAACAATACATCCAATTGGAAATGCATATTTCTTAAATCACAATTTTGATGTCTGAATAGATCATCCTAAATATCTCCATAGAAAAGTTTCCTGGTTTAATTTTTAAAAATTAAAACCTGTTCATGTTGCAAGAATGAACACTGTGTATGTAATTTTTTTTGTCAGTCGTGGGGCTTGAACTCTGGGCCTGGGCACTGTCCCTCAACTCTTCAGCTCAAGGCAAGCACTCTACCACTTGAGCCACAGTACCACTTTGGGCTTTTTCTGCTTATGTGGTGCTGAGGAATTGAACTCAGGGACTCATGAATGCACAACAAGCACTCTTCCACGGAGCCATCATCCCAGACCAAAAATTCATCATTTTATTTTATTTTTTTGTCATTCAAGGGACTTGAATTCTGGGCCTTGGCACTGTCCCTCAGCTCTTCAGCTCAAGGCTAGTGCTCTATCACTTGAGCCACAGTGCCACTTGTAAATAATTTTATAGTTTACTATTTGTCTTCCATAAATGTTCCAATATAGGATTATAAAATTAAAGTAGTAACATTTAAATAGTTTGGGTTGCTATTTCCAAAGAATTCAGAAGAAAGCCTCTATTCCTCTGTGTGTGTGTGTGTGTGTGTGTATGTGTGTGTGTGTGTGTGTGTGTGTGTGTACTATAGAATGGCTTTTTAAAAAAACAATGTGAGATAGTTTTAAATTTTATGGTGGTTCTTCTTATGGGCAATACCTAGATCAATTCTATTGCTTCCTGTGTCAAAGTCTATTCTGTGCCTTCCAAGTCTGACATGACCAGTGGTGTTATGCATACTCATCAGGAATTAAAGGAATTAATTCAATCTAATTCCACATGCATACAGAAATAAAATAATTTTAAATATATGCTGAAAGAAAACATTATTCTTTTTTTGTATTATTGGTAAATGTTTTATTCCAAATTTTATGGTTTATAGATTTCATACTAAGACAAATAGTGTTAGACAAAGTCATCCAAAAGTATGGTAGCAGCCAGGTGCTGGTGGATTACACCTGTAATCTTAGCTATTCAGGAGGCTGAGATCTGAGAATCACAGTTCAAAGCACACCCAGGTAAGGAAAGTCCATGAGACTCTTATCTCCAATTAACCACAGAAAACCAGAAGTGGTGCTGTGGTTCAATTGGTAGAGCCTTTGTCTTTAGCTGAAGAGCTCAGGGACAGTGCTCAGGCCTAGAGTTTAAGCCCCATGACTGAAAAAAAAGTATGGTAGCAGATACTAGATTCCTTAGCCTAGTTTTGGGTTATGCTACTGGCAGATACATATTATGTGACATTGGGTGAAGGTGCTGCCTTACACTGCAAATAATTCTTGGAAATATCTTCTTGATAAGATTATATTTCTAGACCATTTATGTGCATTTTCACTCTAGCTTTAAAATGTTACTTATTTTAAATTCTTTGATTTAGTTGAGGGAGGAGCATGAGTGTGTAGAAAGGTGACTTTCAAGTCATCTCTCTAATGAATAATTTTAGGGTTCTATCTCCATAATACTTATTGCAGTGGCTAGTAACAGAAGCTCCCAAAATAACAGAATGATCCTTCGTTTTCTCCTTCCAATAAGGTACCATTGGAAAAGATGGAAGGGAGATCTACATATATAAGTCTAGGGCAGAAAAGCTACTTGAAATTATAAAAAATTAATTTGATGACATATGAAGAGCCAGATTAGACAATATGTTTTTCATTTTCTTTTAAAAGGATATTTACACAAGTATGTTTAATGGAAAACTTTTTGAAGAATAGAAGAAGACAAGAAATACTCAGTGCTCATTTGAAAAACAAGGAAAAATAATATCATAAAAAAGCTAAAGAGAATCAGCAACCACGTAAGTGTGATATGGTGTTGGATACTTTAAGAAATGCATTGATTCAGGTAAATAATTATTTGGGAAAAGTATCTGTTTACTAAATTTATTCATTGTAAAGGTTACTTTTACTTGTGAATATATATGCATATATGTATGTGTGCCCAGTGAACTGTATGGTTAGGCAATTTCATCATGGCAAGTTCATCAGAAGGATGGACTTCCACAAACCTTAACAACCCTGCAACATGGTTCACTGAACAAGCGAATTTAAGTGGTCACCATTGTATGCCACACCTCTGTTTTACCAAAGCTTTGTATAAGTCTGTTATTCTTTCATGTAGGCTTGACACAAAATGTGTCTTCCCCTAGAAATAAATGAAAGCATTTATAACTAAAATAATTAAGTATAACTTTACGTTTAACACATGGCTTAATATGGTTCTCCTTTGCTTTGATTTCCTTTCCTTTCCTTTCCATTCCTTTCCTTTTTTTATCTTCAGGACATTGATTTGAGTTTAGATGTTGTGTTTGCAAGACAGATACTCTACCATTGGAGGCATTCCACCAATCCTTTCTTGTTTAAGTTGGTTTGCTCATAGATTAGCAATTTTTGCACACAGCTGTACAGAGGCTATATTCCTACTTACTATGTCTGCCATGTAGCTGGGATCATGAATGAATTCCAATATCCCTACCTTATAGGGTGAAATGGGTGATAATTTCCTTCCTAAGCTCTTTCTGAACTGAAATCCTCTCAAATTCTACCTCTTTAGTTAATGGTGTGAGCTCCAGTGGCCTTCCTGCCCCTAGTATATATGACTGAAATGATAGAAGGCAATTTAAACTTAGTCACTTCCATAATATAAGTGATTTGATATTAAAATATAGGGTAAGTTTGAAAGTATAATTATAGTAGTCAAATATTCTGCTAAGTAATTTTGTTTCACATTAGAAACACATCTCTATTTAAATATTTTGTTTTTTTTCCTTTCCCCTCCCTAAATTATACCAACATCAAATTCAGAGAAAACATTGGCTATATTATGGGGGAGGGACATAAATAGGGATACAGATTGACCCATTGCAACAATGAGATGTACAAAATGCTATGTTGAAAAATGAACTTTACAATTTAGGCATGGGTGGGGGAGGGGTACTTGAGGAGGGGGGATGGACGGGATGGTAGGGGAAAAACAAAAGAGGAGGCAACAACGCTGGATAAGAAATGTACTCATTACTTGCTCATGTAACTGTAACCCCTCTGTACAGTATTTTCACAATAAAAACTTTTTTAAAATAAAAGAAATAAGCATATCTGTACTAGAATTAATTAAGGAATTAATTTTGCTTCTGTCAAGTTGTATGTCATCTGGGAAATTAAACTTCATGTCTTGCATGAAGGATCAAGGACTTTGAATGGCTGGATGTGCTGGCTCACTCAATAATCACTGTCAGTAATAAATCAATAGGATCACAATTTGAACATAGCCTAACCAAAAATTAGGAAGTGCCCATCTCAACAAACAGGAGGATCTTGATGAATCATGCAGGAATACAAAAGACATAGGTAGGAGTAACATGGTCCAAACATTGCTCACCTAAAAGCACAACAGGGCAGAGGTGTGGCAGAAGTGAGGCCATTTACCTACCAAGCTAGAAGGCTTGAGCTTTTTCTCTGCTACCAAGGAGGAAAAGGTTAAGCAGCCCAATGCAGCATGCATGTGCATGGCCGCACACTGCTCAGCACCAGAGCTGTGCATGCGCATGGGCCGCGGCACAAGGTGAGTCCCCCTGGCGCCACAGCTCTCACTGGAGAAGGAAGGCTGCCATGGCTCCTCTCCTGGCCTTGGCGCCAGATTTCTTGGTTCCACCCATCCATAGTCAGTCATGGGGCTGGGGTCGATGTCCCTGATGCTCTCCCCAGCCAGTGCTGCACCCTAGCCAGCATGGCAGTGGGGCCTCTTCTGTGTCACTGCCTGGGCGTTCATGTTTCTGTTGCGCATGGGCCTGCTTGCAGGGTGTGCGGAGGACGCACTAGGTAGCAGTAACGTCCATGCTTCGAAGTAACCACGTCCTTCCTTGTGAGCCTCAGGCCTTTGGTGCCCCCAGGACCCCAGAGCCCCTTCCCCTTCTTCCTTGGGTTGGGTCACTAGGCTGAGGTCCTCTGTGCTATGCCCATGTTCCCGCCTAGGCCTCAGTGGTGCAAAGTGTCTGGACTGGAGCACTTACCACCCACATGTATCTTCTGTCTGCCTCACAAGACTTTCTGAGACTGGGGAATTTGCACACATTTCAGCCCATCAGGTGCTGCATTTTTTGTAAGGTAAATGCTTGAACCTCCTTGCTTTCTGCCTCCAAATGCTTTGAGATGCCAAGCAGTTAGCTTCACAGTATTCCATTCCAGCGTCCTGTGGCAGAGGAAGGAAACACTGAATTCCACATTGGCCATTTGAACTGCTATTCCCAACCTATGGGTTCAGAAAAGCAGTGGGGATTTCATTTTTTGAGGGTTGAAAATATTGAGGTAGAGGAGGGAGGGAGAGACAGAGACAAAAAGAGAAAGAAAAAAATGAGAATGAGCTGAGTCGACTAACATGGCAGAGGTAGTACCATTACAGGGAGTTCCTAGTTAGAAATTCCTGGATATTTTTGTGACACACATGACTTTGGTAACCTCAAAGCATTATCTAAATCATCAGTTGACAGTATGATTCTGTCCAGAATCTTTAACAGCAGTTTAATTAACCTGAAAGTCTTTTTTTTTTTTGCTTATAGTCATAGCATTGTTGGGGCATACAGAAAGGAACTCTGGCTTCTTGTTTTGTCACCACCTTGGGCAATACAACCTCTATGCCAGTAACTAGGATGATGGACTATGAAAATCTGGGAGGCAGAGCAAAAGAGCATGCACTTCATCAGGTACCATGGCTTACTGATTTCTCAGATTTGTTTAAAAAATAGTATAATTTTATTGTTATTACTGTATTGTACAGAAGTGTTGCCATTTCACAAATCAGGTAATATGTACATTTCTCTCTTGGACAACTCCACTCCTTCCTTTGCTTTCTCTAAGTTTCTATAGTTTTTTGTTTTCAATGCCTGTTCTTCTGCTTGAACTCAGAGCCTTGGAGCTGTACCTGAGTTTTTGTGCTCAAGGCTACTATATCATTTGTGCCAGCTCCATTTATAGCTTTTTTGGTGGCAAATGTGAGTTGAGTTTTATGGATTTTTGTGCTCCAGCTTGCTTTGATCTTCAATCTTCACTCTCTTGAGTAGCTAGGATTACAAGCCTGAGCCACTAGTACCTGGCTACCAAAATGTTGATTTCATGCTTCCTGGGTTTGTTACACTTTTCCCCACTTTTGGTGCTAATTCTACACATGCCTAGAACAAATCTGAAAAGATATGCGGGAATAGGAAACTGCAGGTTATGAGGCCATATAAGATACACAACATCATTTGGTATGTGGCTGGCAGACAGACATGTGGGTTTACTGTCAGGTACCTGTGTTTTGTTTGTCTATACTGATAATTTTGCATACATAGGTTCTGAATGATGTTATAAATACCTAAATGGCCCTTGGCAGAATAAAATGTTCCTCTTCATGTTCTAAAAACAAAACAAAAAGAAACAACAAAGAATACTTTGTATGAGTCCAGTAATTCTTCTAATTAGAGATTAGTCTGTTCTAGTATATGGACATGTTTCCATTTTCAAAGTGTTGCTACTTTTTCTAAATACAAACTTAAAAGCTGTAGTACTCTGTAGAATTGTATGTCACTGCTGTCATTTTATTAATTCACAACTAATTGAGACGTTCAAAAAGTTCATTTTAAAATGTTGAATTGCTAGGTACCAGTGGCTCACATCTGTAATCCAAGTTACTCAGAAGGCTTAGGTGTGAAGATTACAGACTTATCTTCAGTTAATCATGAAAGTTGAAAGTGGAACTGTTGCTCAAGTGGTAGAGTCACAGACTTGAAAGAAAAACTTCAGGGAAAGTGCCCAGGCCCTGAGATCAAACCCCAGTTCTGGCTCGAGTGTAAGCACACATGCGTGTGCATGCACGCACGCACACTCACTCACACACACACACACAGATGTGAAACCATCTTGATAGATGAGACCGACCACACTACCATGTCAATTTCTCAATTGATAGACTACACAGAACCAGAGACAAGACAATGTTAACTCTAGGAGTTAATGTTGTATCCAAGACAGTATAAAACAAGGGTAGGGAAGAACTTTTTTATTGCCAAGGGCCACATGAATATTTATTACATTATTATCCTGCCTGTGGGCTTTGAAATTTGAAAAAGCTCCCGTATTTATTGGATTTCAAGTTGCCTTTGTGGGACCAGACCAAATAATTTTGAGGATGTCATGTGGCTCAAAGGCAAGATGTTCCCCAGTCTTCATGATGAAGTGAATGAGTAGGCAGAAAATTGTCCTGTGCTCTCTAAAGAGATGCTGGTATTATTTCTGTTAAGCCAGTGACAAAAACACTCCTTTTCATCCTTATTCACTCAAAGAGATCAATGCTATGTTGATATTGTTGAAAACAAATATATATTGAAAACATATATATATATATATATATATATATATATATATATATATATATTTTTTTGATGTGGAGGTTGGATTTCTTAATTTTTAACCTGTATCATAAATGTGCCTAATTCTAGTGATGCTGTAGGTATTTAAAAGAATAGAAGCCAAATGGTAGCAGTATTTAGACTACTTGGGACCAAAGAATCTTCCTTTTCCTCTCTCCATCTCCCTCTGCCCCTCTCCCTCTCCCTCTCTTCCTCTCCCTTTTCCTCTTCTTCCCTATCTCCCTCCTTTGCTTTGCTAGTACTGGGTTTAACCTAAGGGCCTCAAGCTCTTGCTAAGCATTATTTTTATTGTTGTTGTTGCCTAGGATGGGGCTCTGAGCCAGGATCAGGAGGTGTGTGCTGGGCCTTGAAAACCTGGGGTTTTTGATGGGGGAAGGGGGAGAAGGGATGAAGGATGGTAATTATCTCAGAAGGACCACTCGGAACACTGTCTGTGTATATCAGGTGATGGGAAGGTGTGATTTGATGGTGTTTAGTAGCAGTTGCTTGCTTCTCAGGGGCTAGCCATGAAGAATGGAAATTCAGAGAGAGAGAGAGAGAGAGAGAGAGAGAGAGAGCATGGAACATGACTTCAATCAAAGTCATTCATCTACCAGGCAGTTTCTGACCCTGCTAAGAGAGACTGCAGTGATTTTAACCATGACATTGACTATATAGGAATAGAGCTAGAGAGATAATTTGATTAGGTTGCATCATTTTGTGTGTGTGAGGCCCAATTATATGAGAAGGATTATATAAAAAGATAAAAGTAAGGCCAGATTTTTTTAGTTTTTTTGAATTTGTCTGTAGAATCATATGACAGACTCATGTAATAACCTATCTCTGAATTTAATTGTCTTGGATTTTGGTGACAAATTTTGCATATTGTCTTAGAGATTTGACCTCATAAATCTTTGGTTTGTCAAACTCTGTACTAAGCATAAAATTGATTTTTGTCTTTCATCTTGATAAACGTAATGGTTAAGAATAGTTTAGAGTGAAAAAGGGAATGGGTGGCATCGTACAAAAAGAAATGTACTGTGCCTGGTGCTGGTTGGCTCCTGCCTGTAATCCTAGCTACTCAGGATACTGAGATCTGGGATCACAATTCAAAGCCAGCTTGGGCTGAAAATTCCCCAAGAGACTCAATCTCTAATGAGCAACCAGGAAACTTGAAGTAGTTCTGTGGCTCAAAGTGGTATTCTGCAAGTCTTCAGCAAAAGAGTTCAGTGACAGTACCCAGGCCCTGAGTTTAAGCCCTGACCAGGGAGAGAGAGAGAGAGAGAGAGACAGACAGACAGACAGACAGAGACAGAGACAGACAGAGACAGAGACAGAGACAGAGACAGACTGACTCTACCCGACTTACATAACTGTAACCTCTCTGTTCATCATCTTTATAATAACTAAATTTTTTTTAAAAAATAGGGTCCTCAGGAGAATGGTTATCTGGCACTGACTTGAACATTTGCATGTAATGTATCATTTGGATTTTTAAAAGGACATCCTTGGATCTAACAGAAGAGCTTTTAGTGAGTTGTTAAAGAACAAAAGTAAATGATGACTCCCTTACTAATATAAATGATTACGTGTCAGATTTCTTATGAATTAATGAAGTTACCCATAAGATATTCCTAAAAAGAATAAAAAACTTTCAAGAGAATTGGGATACACAGAACAAGAGGAATGTTGAAATTCATTTACAATTAGATACGAATTTGCTCAGCATCTATAAAGAATGACCACCTTTATTTCCACAGAAAATAATTTTTATTTCTGTGAGAACATTTGTATTACTATCAATATTGTACAACTGACAGAAATATAAAATAGCTAAGAAACAAGAAAAGGTGGAGATGAATATAATTTTGGTATTAGGCAGGGTACCCAGTAATTTTTTGCCCACTTCAGTGTCTTTCACAGTCTTGCCCAACAGAATGCTCTAGAAGCTAACTAGTCCCTTTTTCAGCCTCTAAATCTGCTTACCTTCATCAGCCCTATTAACTTAGTCAAGCATAAGTCATTATTTTAGGTATGGCCCAGGAAGATGATTGTCATATTTTCATTCTCTCTGATTTAAAGTCACAGCTACAATTCTAGCTGTAATTCTAGCTACAATGAGGGAAGCAAGAAAGCTGGCCTAGGATCAAAGCACAAGAGCCTATCTGAAAAATAAGCAAAAAGGAATGGGTCCATGGCTTAAGTGATAGAGTGCCTGAGTGCCCTAACATCAACCCCAGTTCCACCAGAAATATAAAACATTAAAGGTCATTTTATTTATAAACATATTATTTATAAACATTGTTCAGGTGGTTGTGTCTGTACAAAGAGGTAAAAAAAATTGTGTGATGCTAATAAATATGCTATTTTTTCTTACAAATAGGGTAGTTATCTTTGCTTTTGTTGATCTTAAATCTTAGGGGTTTAAACTCCTAATTTTTCTTTTTTTTAGTTTTTCTTACAGAGACTGAAAAAAACAGAGCAAGTATTTTTTCTACAGGAACTGAGTCTACCTTCCAAGTTACACAGATAAGAATTATGGTAATTCTCCTATTTTTTTTTACTACTTTTGGGTAATATATTACATATCAGAGGTCCATATCATTAATTTTTATTAGGTATTTGTTATTACTTTGTCTGAAGCCGAAAACAGAAGTGACGGTTATAAACATGGATATCTTTGTAATTCTTTGAAGAGTCTGTAAGGATGGAGAAGGTGAAGGAACATTCCTTGGGAAGTAGTCTTCTTGTTTTTCCATGACGATATATGTTCAAAATTATTTCATTGGTTTTGTTTTGCATCATGTGGTTAAAATTTAACTGTATTAGTTGGAAGCAGAAATTTTGCCCCTTTCATGTTCTCCATCTTGCTGTCGGTTTCCAGGTTCGACGTGGTGGTATTGGTGCTCAATGTGGGCTGGTATTTGCTTATAACTCATCTTTTGATAAATTTAATGAAGAAGAACACTTTAAATGCTTTGAAAAATAGGACAGATGGAAACTTCAGGAGCTCAAGCAATTTGTAAAACACAGGTAAGAACTAAAATCTGTGTGCTTAATAAGAATGAGTCTAACTGAACACTGGTAGTATACACCCATAATCCAAGCTGTTTGGGAAGCTGAGATCTGAGGATTGAAGCTCAAAGCCAGGCTGATCAGGAAAGTCTGTGAGATTCTTATTTCTAATTGACCACCAAAAATCTGGAAGTGGAGTTGTGACTCAAGTAGTAGAGTTTTAGCCTTGACCAAAACAACTCAGGGACAGCTCCAAGCTCCCCCCAATGAAGTGTCTGTTGAGCTGTGCTTTCTTGTCTGTATACAACAGGTGTCACTATCTTGTTTCAGTGACCATAGCATCCATTACCTTCTAGTAATATGTTCAAAGATGACTAAAGTAAAATTTATTCATAGCTAATTCAAACCCTTTCACCACAGGTACCATCTTCATAATAGTTGAGGAATAATGTATGTTTTTATCAGGGAGACCTGAGGTCTTCAATGTTACATGCCCCTGGGAAATTTACACCACCTCTGCTCCTTCTGATTTTATTGAAAATATTTATGAATCACCTATTATGTGCCAGCCTGATTAAAGAAGATACAACAGTGAGGAAGGTGGCACAGCCCCTACTGTAGAGAGTTTTTTGTACAGTGCAGGAGGCAGACACCATGCCTAAGAGTCAGTCACCTAAGGAGTGCTATATAGGAGGGTTCAGGGAGCGGAGAGACTCAATTGATCAAGGAAATCATGAATGATGAGTTATAGTTAACTAGCTGCTTGAAGAGGAAGAGTGATTGAGCAAAGAGAAGACCTGCCATAAGGACCCACTAAAGGAGCTAGTAGCTGCCAAATTATGACTGAGATATATTATGGAGGAAGAGTGGCAAGGGAAAGAGTTGGAGAGCTGGGAAAGGCCAAGACAATGAAGGTTTGTTTTGGATCTTTGACTTTATCCTGAAAGCAAAGTATTGGGAGGAGAGCAAGCAGGCGGGTGGATAGAGCAGGTTGTAGGAGAGCTTTGAGAGATGGAGTGAGGAAATGAACCATATGCTTTAGAGAAACTACTGTGGCTTGTGGTGTGGCAGCATGGATGAAAGAGATATGGAGGCAGGGGCATAAGAGGAAATCAGAGGTACAGTATATGAATGAGGTGGCTCCTAGAAGTTGAAACTGCAAGCACTAGAGGCTGACTGATAACAGGAGTGGGAAAAAGGTACTGAATCTGGGGCTTTAGCTTGAGCAGATGGAAGACTTAGCACCTTTCTCCAGGAGAGAAAATGCTTGGGGGAGAAGGAGATTTGTAGGGTTGCTAATGAACTCAGTAATTGTCCTGCTGAGTTTGACATCCTAGGGGACCTTTGTGGTGTCGAGGTGTGTCAGATGGACAAATAAGTCAGGATCAGGAGCCTGTAGGAGAAACTTATTCTTCAGAGATAGACATAATAATTAAAGTTGTACTTTAAATTGTCAGGCATAGTGGTACATAACTGTGATCCTAGCACTTTGCCAGCCTGGATTACCTAAAAAGACCCTATAAGAATTCATGGACGGGGAAGAGATGATAAGTCATTGTGTTGCAACACCAAGATTTAAGAACTAACAGAGAAAAACTTACCCGGAGAAGTAGTGGAAAAGCCACAGCTGTATACCCAAGAAGCCAAGGAAAAGGTAGCAGGGAATGGCTATGCTTTCCAGTGTGACATAGTCAGAAAGATAACAAGTAGGTCTGTTGGATATAGCCATAGACATCATTGGTGATCCCTTGAAGGTATTGCCCCTTCCCTAATCCCTTACACAACTGCTGCTAACTTACTTTCAAAACTCATAGAGCAGGATCTAGACTCCATTTGTGGTACTGCATTTTACAAATGACAAGTGTTGGATTTAATAGAATTCATGAAATATCCAGTATGGTACTGCTTGTACTTTAATGTGCATTTATATTACCAAGAGGTTTTCTGACGGCGCAGGATCTGGTTCAGAGCTCTGGGTAGGCTCTGAGACTTTTTTGAAGCCAAGGTCTCACTAGTAGTCAAGGTTGGCCACAAACTCACACCTCTGCTACTTTATCCTCCTAGACTAGGATTACAGGTGTGAACAAATCACCATGCCTGGCTAAGACTTCATTTTTAACAAGTTCCCAGATGATTCTGATATTTCCCATTAATGCACCACACTTCTAGGAGCAATCTAGCCTAAGTACCTCTACTTGAATTTATTTTTTTGCGAATCCTGGGCTTGAACTCAGGTCCTGGGCACTGTCCCTGAGCTTCTTTCCTTTTGCTCAAACCTAGCAGTCTACAGCTTAAGCCATAGCACCACTTCAGGCCTTTTCTGTTTATATGGAACTAAGGAATGGAACTCAGGGCTTCATGCATGCTAGGCGAGTCTCATGGATTTTCTTGCCCTGGGCTGGTTTTGAACTGTGATCCTCAGATCTCAGCCTCCTAAGTAGATAGGATTATAGACGTGAGCCACCAGTGTCTATCTTGAATTTTTTTCTTTTTTTTTTATTGTTAAAATACTGTACAGAGGGGTTACAATTACATGGGCAAGATAATGAGTACATTTCTTATCAAGCATTGTAGCCTCCTCCTTTGTTTCCCCTTCCCATTCTTTCCCATCCTCCCACCGCCCCCCTACCCAATCCTCCCCGCTCCACCCACACCAAAGTTGTAAAGTTCGTTTTTGACATAACGACTTGTACATCTCATTGTTGCAATGGATCCACCTGTATCCCTATTTAAATGATTTGTTTTTCCCCTTCCCCTCGACAAATTATACTGACATTAAATACAGTGAAAGCAGGGGTTATACTGTGGGAGAGGGACATACAAAGCAACAAAGAAATAATCTTATAAATGTGTTAGAAACAATTGCTAGAAGGGAAAAACATTTGAGTACATATCTTAGGGTTAATTTCCCTAACATCACCTTATCTGACCTTTACTGCTTTACTCAGACATATACTAGATATTGCAAATAAGGGAAACTATGGGACTTATGTTTCTTTGGGCCTGGCTTACTTCACTTAATATAATTTTTTCTATACCTTGAATTTTTTTAATCAGCATCCCTGACAAATTATCATTCAGCCTCTGTAGAATGCTGGTGCTGGCAAACTCACTATCAAAGCCCTTTAATAGTTGAAAATGCAATCTAAATCTCATTTCTATTCCGTGGTTTTAATTTCAGTTCTCTAAAGGAATTGGAACAAAAGATATGCCTAACATAAGACTTCAAAAATTTTGTCACACAGTGTCTTTCAGTCTATCCAAATTGATTTTTTGTTTTTGGTTTTCTTGTTGTTGTTGTTGTTCATGGGGCTACAACTCAGGGCCTTGGCACTGTGCTTGAGTTTTTCTGTTCAAGGCTAGTGCTTTACCATTGTGAGCCACAGCTCCACTTCTAGTTTTTAGGTGGTATATTGGAGATAAGAGTGGCATAGACTTTCCTGCATGGGCTGACTTCAAACTGTGATCCTTAGATCTCAGCCTACTGAGTACCTAGGATTACATGTGTGGGCCACCACTACCCAGCCAGGATTTTTCTAAACCTGTCACACAATGTCTTTCAATCTATAAAGGTTAGTTTTTTCAACCTGAACATAGGCTTATTAGCTTTTTTCCCTTAATGATTGATTTTATCTGGTTCTAACCTAAGTTACTTGTAAATACTGGTTTATTTGGCCTGTATATCACTACTTCCATTTAGAAATTCATATGTTAATGTGCATGCATCTGCTTGCCCATTTTTGTTGTATTCCTCTGTTCACCATGGTCCAGGGCTAGCTGTGTACTGGCTGTGCATTTTAAGAGGTTTATTATTCAACTCTGTTTGTATCCTGCCTAGTATACAGTATAGATTAGTCAGTGATGTTGCTTCTCCCTTCTCTTAGATCTTTCCAGCTCTTTGTATGGCAGAGGTTTACTTGAGGACCCTCAGAGTGTAAGCTTGTTGCTGTGTATGATGGCAGATACTATAATCCCAACACTTGGGAGGTAGAAGCACAGGAGAATTGAGAGTTTGAGACCAGCCTGAGCTACATAGCTGCAGGTTGAACCAGGGCCTTGCATTTTCTAGGTAAGCACCCTACCACTGAGCTGTATTGCAGCCCGTTAAAAATACATTGAAAAATCTCTTAAATTTGCATTGCAGATGAGACTTACAATTTTGGGTTAAGCAGATTCTACCCATTCCAATGGGGTCAACTGTATTATGAAATGAGAGAATGTATTCTCCTCTTTGTTAATAAAACATCCTTTGGATTCTTCTCTTTTCTGTGGTTGCCTGGGGTTTTTTGTTGTTTTTGTTTTTTGTTTGTTTGTTTTTGCCAGTCCTGGAGCTGAAACTTAGGTCCTGAGCACTGTCCCTGGACTTCTTTTTGCTCAAGGCTAGCACTCTACCACTGAGCCACATTCTCCTGGGTTGTTTGTCTTATCCATATAAGCTACCTCAGTACTAATCAATGGGTGGCTAATTCACAAGCTAAGTACTAAGTATTTAAAATTGTATTTGAAAGGACTACCTAATGTGGCTCTTTAGTTATTTAGTCCCTGAAAGGAAACAGCATTTACCTATCTACTTTTTTTTCTGTCAGTTTTGGGGCCTGAACTCTGGGCCTGGGCACTATCCCTGATCTCTTCAGCAAAAGGCTATCACTCTACCACTTGAGTCACAGCACAACTTCTGGCTTTTTCTGCTTATGTGGTGATGAGGAATGGAACTCAGGGCCTCATACATGCAAGGCAAGCACTCTACCACTGAGCCACCTTCCCAGCACCTCCCTACCTACTTTTTAAAAAAGAAGTGGCCCCAGCCAGGCATCGGTGGCTCAGGTCTGTATTACTAGCTACTCAGGAAGCTGACATCTGTGTATCACAGTTCAAAGCCAGCCCAGTCAGGAAAGTCCATGAAACTCTTATCTCCAATAAACCACTCAGAAAACCAGAAGTGGCCCAGTGGCTCAAGTGGTAGAGTGCTAACCTTGAGCTGAAGAGCTGAAGGACAGTGTTCAGGCCCAGAGTTTAAGCCCATGACTGACAAAAAAGTGGCCCACCATTGTAGAAAACATTCCTAGAAGGACTTTTTTGGGGGGGTGGTGCTGGTCCTAGAGCTTGAACTCAATGAACTCAACATCTGGGCACTGTCCCTGAGCTGCTTTTGCTCAAAGTGGCTAACCTACCACTTGAGCTACAGCTCTCTTTCCAGCTTTTTGTTGGTTATTTTTGGAGATAGAAATCTCATGGACTTTCCTGCTTGGACTGGCTTTGAATTTCGTTCCTCAAATCACAGCCTCCTAGGATTATAGGTGTAAACCACCAGTGCCTGGCTTAGAAGGACTTGTTAAGAACTAAAAAGAACATGAAGGCCTATGAAGAGTGATTTTCTTTATTGGAATTCCAGGGTCTGAAAACCCCCAGACTTTTGCATTCAGCTGTTTGTGAGTGTCCAGACCCCACTCTGGTCACACATTAGTCAGACAAATGTGTGGAAAATGAGCCAAAGAAACTGGCCCTCCCTTTCCATAGCTCTTTTGAGATATAGTGG
Source organism: Dipodomys ordii (assembly GCF_000151885.1). Classification (NCBI taxonomy): domain Eukaryota; kingdom Metazoa; phylum Chordata; class Mammalia; order Rodentia; family Heteromyidae; genus Dipodomys; species Dipodomys ordii. The sequence continues at coordinate 239,095 of NW_012267544.1, read as the reverse complement.
CCATTTTGCCTCTCTCATGAGAGTCTCATTAAGTCTGATTCATCAGATAAGCAACTTTCTTCTTAACTTTCTTCTTAACATTCATTTTATAGATGAGGTTGCTACAAATTGGGAGGACCTCTATCACTACTACCTCATGAGTTCCCAGTGTGTAGTGGGTGTTATTCCTGGTCCCACTTTTAATTGACATGCTTTGTATATGAGGTAAATCCTATAAAAATGTGGCTTTACTTGCTGGATTCTGGAGAAGCTTAGGAACAGGAAATTGTTTTGATTGTCATTCTGTACACAGGGCTTACTGTTCATCTGAAGACCTTGGAGAAGATGATCCTATTGGCTGGTTTGAGCTAGAAGAAGAGTGGGATGAAACAGATATCAAACTGCAGCAGTGCCGAGTTGCCAAAGTAAGCATTAGTGAGCACAACACTCGCATGTTCTACTCCTACCCTCTTCTTATTGTGTATAATCTGTGCTAATTGTTGGCCAGCGCTAAGCCAAAACAGAACCCCAGAGGTGGAACAATTCTCAAGGAGTCCCTAGTCCAGTGGGAGAGACAGATATAATATGGCTGTGATAAAGGGATATTCAAGGGCAGTTGGAACCCACAGGAAGAAGATTCAAAAGAGCCTTGAATGCACTAGGAAAGATGGTGTAAAGTAAGGGCTAGAAGTTAAGCAATCATCCTTGACTTGTTTGAGATGTGTGGAGAAGTTCATCTTAGGCTGAGAAGCAAGTAAACAGGCATATGTGCAAGAGATGTGTTTGCCTGGCAGTGAAAGAGACTGTCAAAGAGCTATCTGGCCACTTAATTTTTCTTAACCTCAAGTATCAATCTAAGGCTGAGACTTAAATAAGAAAATTAAGAACTATCTTCAACGGCAAAAATCAAGAACTCTAACAACAACAGATGCTGGAGGGGATGTAGACAGAAAGGAACTTTACTTCCTTGTTGGTGTGAATGTAAACTTGTTCAACCACTTTGGAAAGCAGTATGGAGGTTCCTCAAAATACTTCACATAGAACTCCCCTATGACCCAGCAATCCCACTTTTGGGCATTTACCCAAATGTTTACAAACAAGACCACACTAAAGCTCCAGCACAACTATGTTTGTTGCAGCATTATTTACCATAGCTAAGATATGGAACCAACCCAGATGCCCCTCAGTAGATGAATGGATCAAGAAAATGTGGTGTATATACACAATGGAATTCTATGCCTCCATCAGAAAGAATGACATTGCCCCATTTGATAGGAAATGGAAAGACTTGGAAAAAATTATATTAAGTGAAGTAAGCCAAGTCCAAAGAAACATAGGTCCCAGGGTTTCCTTATTTGCAATATCTAGTATATGTATGAGTCAAACGGAAAAGGTCAGATAATATGATGTCAGGAAAATGAACCCTTAGATGTGTATTTTAATGTTTTTTTTCTTTCATGCATGTGTTTCTAACGCATTTATAAGATTATCTCTTTGTTGCTTTGTATATCCCTCCCCCACAGTATACTGCTTTCACTATATTTGATGTCAGTATAACTTGTGGAGGAGATGGGGAAAAACCAGTTGTTTAAGGATACAGGTGAACCTGATGCAACAATGAGAAGTACAAGTTGTCATGTCCAAAACTAGCTTTACAACGTCGGTGCGGGGGGGGGAAGGGGGGGAAGGAGAAGGATTGGGATTGGGGGGAGGGGGGAGGCTGGGAAGGGATGTGAAGGGTAAACAAAGGAGGAGGCTGCAATGCTTGGTAAGAAATGTACGCATTATCCTGCCCACGTAATTGTAACTCCTCTGTACAGTATGTTCACAAATAAAATAAAATAAAATTTAAAAATAAAAAAAGACCTATCTTCAAGGCTTTTTATGCAGTAGAAAACTAGACTTGGAAAAGCGGTTGAAGAAGGAACTTTTACATAAAAAGCAATTTGCACAAAAATTGGGCTTTTAAATAGTCACAGTAGCTCATGCCTACAATGTTAGAAACTTGGGAAGGGTGAGATTGGGAGGATCACAGATGAAAATCAGCCTAGGCAAAATAAATTTGACAAAATTTCATCTTGACCAATAAAAAGCATCCTATATATACATTTTTCTAATTTGGGAAGGCGAAGGGAAAAAACAAAATCCTTAAATAGAGATACAGGTTGACCCATTGTAACACTAAAATGTACAAATTGGACTTAAAACTCCATGCAGGGGAGTGTGGGAATGGTAGGGGAAAAACAAAGGAGGGGATAACAATTCCATAGGAATGGTACTCATTACATTACCCATGTAACTGTAACCCCTCTGTACAGTATCTTTAATATATATATATATATATATATATTATATATATTTAAAGACAGTATGTTGGAAATGAACTTTAGGACTTGGTCTGGGGAATTCTGGGGGGCAAGGGAAAGTGGGAGAAAAATGAGGGAAGGGGGAAAAATGTTCAACAAGAAATGTACTCATTACCATATATATCTATATATCTGCAACCCCTGTGTATATTACCTTGCCAATAAAAGTAAATTTAAAAAAATCTGGCACCATAGTGCATACCTGTCATCCTAGCTGTGTGGGATATTTAAATAAGTGAATTTTGGTATTGGCTAACTTGGGCAAAAGATGAGACTATAAAATATACAAAATAGAAGAAAAAGATTGAGGTGTTTTCTTTCTTTCTTGAGAAAAGAGCAAAGACAATTTATTGGAAAAAAAGAGACAGTATAAAATAAATGTCAACTGGACAATCATATGCAAAAGATTTTTTAAAAAAAGAAAATCTAGACCCTGATCTTATATACTTCATAACTCATAGCTCAAATTGGATTATGACCTAAATATAAAACCTAAATCTAAAACTTTAAAAACATTTTTGTTGTTATTATAAACGTGATGTGCAGGGGGTGTACTGTTTCATAAGATGGGTAATGAGTTCTTTTCTTCTTGAACAGTCTTTGGTCTCTCATAGTTTTTCCCTTCTGTACCCACCCAAAAGCTATATGCATAGTTGATTTTCAACATGGTTTCTACTGAGTACCACTACTGCATTTGTTCATTCCATGTCCCTCCATTTTTGTGCTGGTTGGGGTGTTTTCAAAGGTTAGAAAACATAAGGCTTCAGTTCACACTTAGTACTGCCAAAAATAAATAAACAATAATAAATAAATAAAATAAGTTAATTAATTAAAAAATAAAGTTGAGCTTGGGAATGACCTTTGCTTTGTGTAAACAAGATTGCATCCTCAAGTCCCAGCACGTGGGTTACATATGCCAGTTGGCGACTTTGAGGTTATTCTTTAGGGCTTTGGTCACTTCCATTATATATCAGTTTTTTGTTTCAAAATTAGTATTCTGAAGAAGTCTCTTTTACTCTTTCATATTTTTTTATTCTTATGTTGTGTTTTGCCTTCAAAAGAGCCATTTCTCTTTACTAAGACCTGACTTCATTCAGTGTATCATTTTTCTTCCTGTTTGTTATATATACTGAACTTATATTTTGTACTCCAATTTTGGGCATGGTTATACCTATTAAGTTACAAACATAGGAAAACCTTCCCAGAAAGTCTCCTTCACCACTACATTATATTTAGTGATTCTGAGTCTTCCTGAGGTCTCTCTTTTTTTTTAAGGGGGTCCGGTGGTGGGGCATGAACTCTGGGCCTGGACCCTGTCCCTCAGCTATCCAGCTCAAGGCTAGCACTCTACCACTTGAGCCACAGCGCCACTTCTGGCTTTTTTTCTGCTTATATGGTGCTGAGGAATCGAACCCAGGGTCTCATGCATGCAAGGCAAGCACTCTACCACTGAGCCACTTTCCCAGCTAGAGCAAATTTTATACACTTTTTAGTACCTAGTTATGTCTGTTGTGTGGAAATTTCACCGGGGTAGAACTCACCCTACTCCTTATCAATAACAAGTAAATGAGTCATTATAATATTTCTTTAAATTTTTCAGTTTAACTTTTTTGGTCTCTGTACCTTTTTTAGGTGCAACAAAAAAAGTGGCTTAAAATATAAATCTTTTCTGGACTTCACAGGTCTTGACTTACAGATCTTCTGGAAGTTTTACAGTAAACTAAAACAAAGGTAGGTTAGAATTAATTATGAGGTGATAGTTATAAACAAAACTACTAATACCAAATTGTGCTATTCTAAATAGTCTTTTTTCTTCTAAACTGTTTTTACTTTGTACTAGTATTTATTGTTCTAATATGAAATATTTTATTATTGCTAACATAATACTTTACATGAATATTTAGGAAATATTTTTCCAATATTTTCTTATTTGATTTTCCTTATAACTTTTGGAATAAGCAGGTCAAGTATTATAGTGATACAGGTTGAGCATCCCTAATCCCCAAATCCCAAATCTGAAATGATCCAAAATTTGAAACTTTTTACATGCCACAATTAGAAAATCATGTCTGACTTCATACTAAGGATCAGGCACACTTCTGATATACTAAAAATATTGTATGCCTGGGGGTATAACTATATGATCCTGTGTTTGCTTAGCAGCCACAAGATCTTGGATGTAATCCCCAGTACCACAATAATAGAAAATAATACTTAGTTATTATCAGAATATGTATATACGTTGTATGTGAAATATGGAATTCATCCACATTTAAACTTGGGTTCTATCCCCAATAGATCTCGGTAAGTATTTACAAATATCACTACATCAGAAAAAGTCCCAGATTTGAAAATCTTCTATCCTGGTCCCCAGAAATTTAGATAAAGGATGCTTTTCAAGTGTCACTTCACAGATGATGAAGCAGGGTGAGCATTAAATTTCTTTTCTTTTTTTTTAAATTGTGAAAATACCATACAGAGAAGTTACAATTACATGGGCAAGATAACGAGTACATATCGTTTGTGTGTGTGTGTGTGTGTGTGTGTGTGTGTGTGTGTGTGTGTGTGTGTGTGTGTGTCCGGTCGTGGGACCTGAACTCTGTGCCTGGGTGCTGTCCCTCAGTTCTTTAGCTCAAGGCTAGTGCTCTACCACTTGAGCCACAGCGCCACTTCCGGCTTTTTTCTTTTTGCTTACGTGGTGCTGAGGAATCCAACCCATGCATGCAAGGCAAGCTCTCTACCACTGAGCCACCATCCCAGCCCACGAGTACATTTCTTATCAAGCATTGTGGCCTCCTCTTTGTTTCCCATTCCCATCCCTTCCCATATTTCCCCACCAGCCCCCACCCAAACCTCTCGCCTGCAATGGGTCCACCTATATCCCTAATTAAAGGATTTGTTTTTGCCCTTCTCTTCCACAAATTATACCGACATCAAATACAGTGAAAGCAGGGGTTATACCGTGGGGGAGGGACATACAAAGCAACAAAGAAATCATCTTATAAATATTAGAAACAATTACACGAAAGAAAAATAACATTTGAATACTTATCTTGGGGTTCACTCCCCTAACATCAACTTATCTGACCTTTTCTGCTTGTGAACATTCAATTTCTTTCCCCACAGTTTACAGAGTCAGATTAGTCTGTGTTGTCAGACTCTTATTGCATTGTTCTTTCTGTTCTATCTTACTTCCTCTCACTTGACATCCCTTTCACTGAAAGGAGAGTCCTTTGTAAATAGCTGCATGGCTTGGAATGTGAAAGCATTTGATATTCTTTGTCCTTCTGCAGCCCAAGAGAAGAGTGCATCTGTGCCCAAACCCTGCCACAGAAGCTTCTGCAGAGCTGTTTTTCAGTGCTGCAGGGAAATGTGCCTACTGCCTCTGAGGAGGGAAATCCTCCAACTCAGCATCCGGAGAGAGTATAGGCTTCCAAGGAGCTCTATACACACTTATCTGATGGTAGGGACTGGGTATGCCTTGAACACAACCTTTGCCAGTGCCACAAACCTCTTGCTGTAGAGGATTGTGGGTGGACCTGCAGACGGGTTCTGTGATGATGAAAGCCAATAAGGGATCACTATTGTGAAAAATAAGTATTGCTTTTGATATCCTTTGGAATTACTATTTTGAGTCCATATTTATTCTTTCATCAATTGACTTCTCCTAGTTTCAAATGTACAACTATATCATTTTGAGAACAATCACCATTATACTGTTGAGTCTCAGTTTTAGTAAGGCAATGGGTTGAAGCTGAAAGATTAAGGGGGGAGATTGTAATAATAAACTAGGACAAAATTCATGTTACTATCTTACATTGTTATTATTACTGTGCTGTACTAGCACTTGAACTTAGGGCCTAGGAACTGTCCCTCAGCTTTTTCTCTAAAGGCTTGCACCCTACCATTTAAGTCAGAGCTCCACTTCTGGCTTTTAAGTGTTTATTGTAAAGTGTCACAGATTTTCCTACTTGGGCTTGCTCCAAAACATGAGCCTCAGATATTAGCCTCATGAGTAGCTAGAGTTACCTGTGTGAACCACCAGCACCCAGATTTTAGGTTATTTTTAAGGCTTTGCCAAGTTGTGTCTCAAAAGAAGATAAAAATAATGAAACAAAACTCCCTAACCTGTGCAAAGATGTTTCTTTGCTCTGGCATTAACTACAAAATACTAGTGAGTCTGTAGGATGGTTTAGTGGATGAACATTGACAGAATTTATGAAAGTTGATTTCATTGTTCTTTTTTATTAGTGGTAAATAAGGTAGATGGAGACTCAGTACTTGTGAATATTCTAAAGCAAGAAGTTAAGAACACCCTTCTCAATGGGTCTGCCATATTCTTCCTGATCGACAGACCTGTTGGAACCATCTCTTCACTGTGATGGTAATTACTTACTGAAAGTGTGGATTCTTTCACTGAAGTCGATTACGATGAAATTTATTACTTTTTATTTATTCTGAATATTTCAATTTGAGTTTCCCAAATGTTTGTTGATAGATTTCTAAAGCCTTTGTGCAAAATAGATATCAAAGGACATGACCCTGTGCTCATTTCCAATCTGTATTGTATAAGCTTTTATCTCACAAGTCACAGATTAGTCTCCAGCTTTATGACTTGCTTACAACCAAATTATGAGAAAATTTTAAACAAATGCATAAGTAAAGTTGGCCAGGTGCTGGCGGCTCACTCCTGTAATCGGTAGAGATCTGAGGATTGCAGTTCAAAGCCAGCCCAGGCAGGAAAGGCCATGAGATTTTATCTCCAATAAACCACCAGAAAACTGGAAGTGGCACGGTGGCTCAAGTGGTAGCCTTGAGATGAACAGTGGAGGGACAGTGCCCAGTCCCAGAGTTCAAGCCCCATGACAGACAAAAAAGGAAGAGGGGGAGGGCTGGGAAGGTGGCTCAGTGGTAGAGTGCTTTCCTTGCATGCATGAGACCCTGTTTTCAATTCCTCAGCACCACATAAGCAGAAAAAGCCAGAAGTGGCACTGTGGCTCAAGTGGTAGAGTGCTAGCCTTGAGCTGAATACGTGAGGGACAGTGCCCAGGCCCAGAGTCTAGGCCCCATGACCGACAAAAAAAAAAGTAGATAGTTGTCTCACCCCCAAGTGTACTCATTACTTACCTTCAATGATGATAAGCTTATCTTGTTTCATTTATAATATACCTCACCTACTCTTCTCCCTCCTTCCCAGTATTATTTTAAAGAAAGTATATGACCATTTTATTCATCAATACTTCTAAATATACCTGTAATACAATATTACCAAGTTTTGTTTCTCCAGTTTTTTTTTATTGCTCAGTTTTTAGATACTGTCATGTTATTCAGACTAAGTATTGGAGTACAAGGGTGCTTTAAGTATTTACAAGTACTCTGTTAGCAAATGGAATATTGTTCCAACTCTTTGCATTCACCAGGTAGCTGATTGACTAATTTTTACTTCATCCTTCACAAAAAAGTAGAGGGCACATGGCTTCTTGAATAACACTAGTGACTATTAGTAGATCATCCCTGTGTCATTTGTTTTTATCATCCCTTCAAAAAGCCATGGTGAAGGTTTTTGTTTTCCTTCTTACGCTAATGAATTGAACTTTACTAATATTTTACCTGACTAAGCCGTTCTTTTTCCAGCATTATTTTGTTCATGTGACCCGCGCCCCTGTCTCCCTTACTGTCTCTGTCCTGTTGGGTCTTCTTTTTTTTTAATTTGTTCTTTTGTTGGTTATGGGTCCTGAATTCTGGGCCTGGGCACTGTCCCTCAGCTCTTCAGCTCAAGCATAGTGCTCTAAAACTTGATCCACAGCACCCATTTCTGGCTTTTTCTGTGTATTGGTGCTGAGGAATTGAACCCAGGGCCTCATGCATACAAGGGAAGCATTCTACTACCACTGAGCCACCGTCCCAGCCTTCATGTTGGGTGTTCTTGAACCCTCCGTCAAATGCCTTGCACAGCATTAACTATTCAGTACATTTATTTTAAAACAGTATGTTTCTCCAAAAATAACTCAATAACCCTGTCTGGAGGCCTGATTCCTATGATTGTAAACATAGTCTGTAAATCTACAAGATAAAGGGAAATCTTTAACATTGTTTAAGCAACAGAAAGCTCACAAAAATAACATAATCTATCCCTGCCTTTGTCTCTTCCTCTGATAGTGTATATCTTTTAGAAGTCAACTTCTTCAACTATTGGGTCAAACCTTCCAGAATGAAAAGTTGCAGATATTACCTTTGGGCATAAACCAAACTTATCTGCCAGCTTTTGTTTAAATAGTAGGTTCTTCCCTCTCCTGATACTGGACAGGGGTTTAGTTCACTGCCACGAAATGGTCTGCTGAATCTGCTCTTCTCATACTTGGAACAAGTATGTGATGTTATTTCATGGTACCATATGTCTGTGGAGTGTCATGATATAAATTTTCTAAATGTCCTTTTTCTGGCTTTCTAGAAGAATATCACTGAGAAAGAGCATAAGCAGTCCCTGCAGCTCACATTCCATTCACTGTGCACATAATTTAGGTAAGTTTGATTCTCCTTGATTATTGAATAATTCTGACCTCTGTAGTTATTTTCCTTTAACTAGTCCTTCCTTCTGTGCTTTTAGAGTAGTGCTTCTCCTACCCAGAATTTAGAGAGTTTCTCGAGTTCCTAGTAGGCATGAGAATGACTAAAATAGTGATAGACTGAACCCAGTGAAAACCTCTTGAGAACTTCAATCTCTAATTAAATATCAAAGACAAAAACTAAAACCAAAGGAGTTTGGGGTCCTCAGTATTCCATTACAACAACTGAAAATGCAGAGTAGTAATGTGTAGAAAGAAACATTCCAGGAAGAGAGAATATGGAGACTTACAGTCCCATCAGAGAAGCAGATGGGACTGTAGAATTCCTTAATGGAAGGAGGGAGGGAACTGAGCATCTGCTTATAATTTGGACTATCTGGTCTGGATGCCAGATTTAGGATTATTTGTATAAAATGCTTTCAGAATCAGTTAACGAAGATGATGATAGGTCCTGGAGGTGTTGCATGAAGAACATTTGAAGATACAGGGATTGTTAGCCTGGATTGTTGAGTTACCAGTCATGATATCAGATATATTTAACACTAATATCAAGGTAATTTATGTCCCTGTGCTTTTGGAAGGACATATGGACAGACAGTGGAATAGTCCTAGTTGTAACTACCATTTACCTGACCCAGACCCCTCTATTTCATAGAACTGATGCTGACATCTCTCTGTGTTCTTTATTGGAACCTGACCAGGAAAAGCCTCTTCCTACAAACACGAGTGAATTTGTCTCCTTTCAGTGATAAAGATCCAGGTGGCCTTCTACTTTTACCTGAGAAAAGTGACCTTGCTGGCATGAACATTGGTGAAGTCCTAGCTGTCATGAATACCCTCCTTTCTGTGGCTGCTCGAGAGGTACCTCTTGTTTTCTTCTCCATTATTTACCTCATGCTTCTTTAAGAGTATGTGATAAGACAGTTACTGTGGGGTTTTTTGGGGAGGGAGGGTGGGGTTGATGGTACTGATTTGAAATCACTGCCTCATCCCTGCTGAATAAGTGCTCTACCACCTGAGCTGTGCCTCCTAGCCCTTTTTACTCCTGTCATTTTGAGGATAGTGTCTCAGTTTTTGCATGGCCTGGACTGATATCAAGCAGTTACACCACCTGAGCTATCATTTAAGGTAAGATGTAGTGAACTTTTTTCTGAGTGTGTCTTGAACTACAGCTGCGATTATAGCATGATCTACCATACCTGGCTACAGTCTTAACTTTTTTAGTATTGTTTTTGCCATCACCTCAGTTTTCTCTCATATGTCTAGACTATTCTGCCCATCTCTGTGTCCTCCTTAAAATTCTCACTACAAGATCATTGATATGTGCTGTCTTTCCAGTTCACCACGGATCATTCTGATCTCCATTGTTATTTCTGCCATTTTCTATAATTTCTCCTTCTCTTGTAGCACATCTCAATCCTGCATATTCTTCTAAAAACTTCTTCAAGCTCTTACCATTCTCAGTCAAAGCCACTGAGAGAAAACTTCAGGGTTCTCACAAGTTCATATAAACAGGAGCTCAAGATGCTGAAACAACACTGAAACCTGGCTCTTCAACGGGGCCATTCAACTATGAAATTCCCACTGACTGTCCAAGAGAGTTTCCCATATTCCCTTACCACTGGGACATCAAGTACTTGACCTTTCTTCCCTTTCTCTCATCTGTGATACAGAGGAAATTGCATGTACAATTAAACCTTCTAGCCAGAGATTATTGCAGCCACTGGATTATCTTCTTGTAAAATCAAGCATTTATGGTTATAGGGAGGGAGATAGACAGAGTTACATTAGGAGAAAAAAATAAAAATGGTCTAACGTACACCTAGTCTGAGATTTTTTTCTCATGTCTGTTAGTTCAGCAATGCCTACCCAATGCCTGTTGTGTGTGAGGCCTCACGTTAGGTACAGAGGATACAATGATAGAGGAGCCCAAACAAATGTGTGATTACATAGTTTTGTACATACATCAGGCTGTCAAAGGATGAGCACAGGTCTAGGGAGAGGGAAGGCAACTAGGGAAAAACGTTTTGGAAAAGAATTGCTGAGCTCAGGGAAGTATTTTGAATAGGCTTAAACAAGCAAAGAGGAAGTTAGAGACATTTCAAATGGAGGAAGGTACACCTACAGTGGGCCTGTGATAAATGAGAAGGAACAGGTTACTAAAAAGGGGATGATAATGGGTAGATTCTGAACACATGGTATTCATGGTTTTAGTGGCCTTAAGGTGGTAAGACCTAGTTGCACTCTCAAGATAGAAATTGTGGCTAAATTGAGCTGCGGAGCTGAGGGACAGCGCTCAGGCCCAGAGTTCAAGCCCCACGACTGGACCCAAAAAAAATAAATTGTGGCTAAAGATTTGTAACCAGTAATGAACAGGAAGTCTGGGGACAGCCTCACATCACTCATGGGCATCTTGAAGAAATCTACAAAGAAGGTAACCAGCACAGTAGGAAGGAGTATCAGTAAGAAATTCTGGCAGAGAAATGGAAAGAACTTAAAGAGGGCCAGAGTTTGCAGAGCCTGAGGTTCAGTGGAGAGGCTTTGCTCTCCAAGTGGTAACTGGGGAGTGATCCAATAGAGACAGTAGAATGGGACTGAAGGAAAAGCAAAGCCACAGCATGAAGGGACCATTTCAAAATGTGGTTCACACACAAAAGAATAGATATGGATGGACAATAAGTGAAAACAACTCTCTGTAGTATCATTCTTAAGTGTGTGTTCACAGGTTCCTTGTTTTGCTTTCTAGTCATCCCTGTACAATGTGTTGGTTATTGCTTGTTTTTTTTTACCTTGATAGCATACAATCTTCTGTGAAATATTCGATTTGTTTAACAATGTTTTTGAGGTTCATTCATGTGTTGTCATTTGTATTCACTGGTGTACCACAAGTCTCTTTATGACATTCTCTAATTATCTGCTTTACTTGGAGAGGCATATGGGTTGATTCTAGTTTCGAGGAATTAATTACAGACAGTGCTAATATTAGCATATTTCATAGTTTTTTGTTTTGTTTTGTTTTGTTGGTTGTGTGGCTTGAACTCTGGGCTTGGGCGCTGTCCCTCAGCTCTTCAACTCAAGGCTACTGCTCTACCATGTGAGCCACAGTGCCACTTCTGGTTTTCTGGTGGTTTATTGGAGATAAGAGTCTCACCGCCTTTCCTGCCTGGGCTGGGTTTGAACCACAATCCTCATATCTCAGCCTCCTGAGTAGGTAGTGTTATAGGTGTGAGCCACCAGCACTTGGCACTTCATAGTTCTTTTTTTGTTGTTGTTCTTGGTCATGGGGCTTGAATTCTGGGTTTGGGCGCTGTCCCTGTGTTCTTCAGCTCAAGGTGAGCACTACCACTTGAGCCACAGTGCCACTTCCCGTTTTCTGGTGATTTATTGGAGATAAGAGTCTAACGACTTTTCTTCCCAGGCTGGCTTTGAACTGCGATCTTCAGATCTCAGCCTCCTCAGTATCTAGGATTATAGGCCTGAGCCACCGATGTCCGGCTACTTGATAATTCTTCTTCTTCTTCTTTTTTGTTGGTTGTTCGTAGGGCTTGAACTCTGGGTGCTGTCCCGCAGCTCTTCAGCTGTAGACTAGCACACTACCACTTGAGTCTCAGCCCCACATCAAGCTTTTTCTGCTTATGTAGTGCTGAGGAATCAAACTGAGGGCCTCAAGCATGCAAAGCAAGCACTCTACCACTGAGCCACCTTCCCAGCTCCAACTTCATAATTCTTATGTGACAGACCCTTTGGAGGTTAGATGCCCCTTCAGAGAAAGTCCAAAGAACAAAGATGATGAAGAGTTACAAAAGGATCGTGAATTATTTTCAAGTAGGTTTTTGAAATAAAATAAGAAAGTGGGAAAATCCCATCTTCCCTTCCAATATAAAGGCACAATTTTTTTAGGCACACAAAAACTCAGACACAAATTGAATGGACATTTCTAAAGTTTGGTCTCATTAGTATACATGTTCTTCTTCAACAGACATCTCTATGTATTTTCAATGGTAGGAAGATTACAAGCTACTTGGCTACTTCTTTGATTTACAAATTCTATAGTCATTTAGTCAATTCTCCTAACTTAAAATATTGTGTTCTCTAAAAACATCTGCCTTATAGAGAGATTCAATACAGTGGTCCAATTTCAATCCTTTGTAAATTATGCTTTTAAAAATTAAAGGTTGTTAGTAAATGATATGTAAAGAAGAAATGTCTAGACATACAATGAATAAAAATTATTGTACTTAAAAAAATTAAAGGTTGGGCTGGGAATGTGGCTTTGTGCTAGAGTGCTTGCCTAGCATCCAGGAAGCCCAGGATTTGATTCCTCATTACCACATATATAGAAAAAGCCAGAAATGGTGCTGTGGCTCAAGTGGTAGAGTGCTAGCCATGAGCAAAAATAGCTGTGGGACAGTGCCCAGACCTTGAGTTCAAGCCCCAGGACTTGCAAAAGTAAAAATTTAAAGAAAAATTAAAGGTTTCACCAGGTGCTAGATTACAGCTAATCAGATAGCTGAGATCCAAGCCAGTCTGGGCAGGAAAGAATATAAGAATTTTTTAGCTTCAATTAACTACATCTTCTCCCCCCACTCCCCACAAAAGCCAGAAATAGAGATGTGGTCCAAGTAATAGAGCAGTAGTAGCTTCAAGCAAAAAAGCTGAGGGACAAGCACTCAGGTCTTTAGCTCATGCTCCAGTACTGGCACCAAAAGAACAAATAAATGCTTCTGTTCTTTTTAGTGATATATATTTACCATTTAAAACAATATGTACCTCCTAGTTCTTCAAATACTTTGACACTGGTCTTTAGCCTGAAATTAGACATACTTTTCCAAAAATGAAGAGCTAACATTTAGTGAGATCACTGCCCCCAGTCATACAATATCAGTGATATCACTAGCAATTCTGTTTTTGTTGTTGTTATTGTTGTTTAAGCCTAGTAAAGAGGTCACATTACTGTAGCATAACAATTTTTGATGTTTGAATTTATATTTCATTTTCAAATTAATTGCTCAAAAATGTGATTTTCCTATTGTTGTCCTTCAATGATAGATTATCTTTATTTTTTCCATTTTTTTTATCAATTTGTGGTACAGGGTTGATTTATTTTGACATGTCCATATACTCATACAATGTAGGGGCTGGGAAAGTGGCTCAGTGGTAGAGTGCTTGCGTTGCATGCATGAGGCCCTGGGTTTGATTCCTCAGCACCACATAAGCAGAAAAAGCCAGACGTGGTGTTGTGGCCCAAGCAGTAGAGCGCTAGCCTTGAGCTGAAAAGCTGAGGGACAGCGCCCAGGCCCAGAGTGCAGGCCCTACGACTGACAAAAACAAAACAAAATAAAACTCATGCAATATACCTTGCTCAGACTCACACCTTCTTTTCAACTCTCCCTCAACCCTGCTAGCGAGAGATTTGATTGAAGACTCAGGAGAAGGGCCCAGAAACAGAAGAGTCATTACAAGAAAGAGATGAACAATGGGGTGGGCTTCTTGGGGTGCAGAAGATGTCTTCTGGAGCAAAAATAATATTTATAGGCTCCACAAAACTGCAGAGCAATAAGGAAGTTTTCCTAACCCTATTTTTCTTGGTTCACTTCTGGATTGAAAGCTCTTTCATAACTTTGCCCCATACACATAGTTTTTGTTTTTGTTTTTCCTTTGCCACTGACAGCTGTTTCTATAGAGACAGTTCCTGCCCAAGTTCTGGGAACACCTTATTTGGACATTTCCTGTTTGTCTGTTTCTTTGTAGTGTGAGCTGATGATGCTCAGTGAGGCACCAGGGGAAGTTAGCTCTGTGCTCTTTTTTCTGTTCTGGTCTGTGCAAGGTAGCCTACTCTCCTGGTGCTATCTCCAACTGACGAGCACATACTCTGGAGCCAAAGATCTTGCTGTGGACCTTACAGAAAAATGTGAGTATCAATACACAATCCATGAAAACAGATAATTATAACTCATGCATCAAGGATGTATATGGCTTATTTCAGTTCAGATCTATAGTTATTTCTGCTTTTGTTTTTGTGATTTGGAAGTTTTTGTTTTGTTGAGACAATATCTCACTATGTAGCTGAAGAATGCCCTGAACTCGTGACTCTCTTGCCTCAGCCTCTCAAATGCTGAAATTCCAAGCCTGTGTCACCACCTTGTTCAGCTTATTTTTGTCTGTTTTTGTGCCATTTCTGGGTCTTGAACCTAGGGACTGAGTGCTGTGGCTGAGCTTTATTGCCTAATGCTAGTGCTCTACTTGAGCCACAGCACCCCTTCCAGCTCTTTTGCTAGTTAATTGGAGATGAGAGTCAAGTTGCATAGAACCCCAGTCCTCATATCTCAGCCACCTGAGTAGCTAGGATTGCATGCATGAGCCACCATTGCCTAGCCTTTTTTTCTTTTTTTTGGGGGGGGGATGTGCCAGTACTTGAACTTAGGGCCTAGGCACTCTCCCTTAGCTTTTTTGTTCCAGATGAAGACTCTGACACTTGACACATTTCTACTTCTGGATTCTTGCTTGTTAGCTAGAGATAGAGTCTCATGGACTTTCCTGCCTGGGCTAGCTTCAAACATTGATCCTCAGATCTCAGCCTGCTGAGTAGCTAGGATTACAGTTATGAGCCATTAGCATTAGTGTTTTTATTTAGAATTTGGTCATTCTACTGCCTAGTCATTCTCTTTGCAATCATACAGCACTCTTAATTGATATTATTACATGTCAGGGGAGTCTTCCATCTCTGTTAATCATCACCCACAAAAGAAAGTCTTGAGCTTTTAAAATCTATGACTTTTATAAGTCACTGAAAACATTGATACTTGTTTCCTGTAAATCGACAGAAAATTGTATGAAATCCAACAGATGGTGAGAAATTGACTGTTCACTTCTGCCAAATTTGGTCTCAGCAATTATGACAAAATGCTTAGAGTTCTGGATCAGGCCACTTAGGCCTTGGCTTTAGATCAGAACCCTTGATTCATGGACACATTGTAAACTAAAGGAAAGGGAAGGGTAAGAGCTGACACATTTGGTCAATTTTTCTTATTTTTCCCTTTTCCTTCCCCTCTGCCTTTTCTTTTCCCCTTTTCCTTTTCCTTTTCCCTTTCCCTCTCCCTTTCTCTTTCACTCTTTCACAGTACTGGTATTTGAATTCAGGGCTTTGTGTTTGCTAAGCATGTATAACTCAGCCACACCTCCTTATTTTACTTAAATTATTTTTCAAATAGAGTATTACATTTATGTCTGGGCCAGCTTGGACGGCAATTTTCCTATTTGTACTTCCCAAATATCTGGAACTACAAATATATAATCATATGTTCAGATTTTTATTGGTTGAAATGAGGTTGTTCAAGATGAGTTCTCTCAAACTTCTTGTCTAGGCTGACCTTAAACTGCAGTCCTCCCAAGTAGCTAGGACTACAGGCAGCACCACTTCTTTTTAGATAAGTTTTCACTGTGTAGCCCATACTGGCCTTGAACTTGCTGTCTACCCAGACTGCGCTTGAATTCTCAGTTCTTCCTAAGCCTTCTGAGTGCTGGGATCAGACATAACTTAGAGTAATATCTCCATTTCATTGAAAAGCAACACAAAAACTCACCTTAAACTTAACTATCACTCATACCAACTACTGCAGTTTTCACTGCTTTTCCCTTTCAGAGGTAATTAGATTGACATTGTTCATTTGGATGATGCTTAATGGTCTTGGGATCTGCTGTTTCCTTCTCCCTGCTTTGGTAGTCAGCTTCCATAGACCTCCCTAGCTTTGCCCTTGGTAATAATGTAGTAAATGATGTTCTTACCATATAAAATATTAACTACTTTATGTTTTGATAGATGTGGGACAGTTTCTGGTAAGCATGAGAGTGATTTTGGAATCCCTTTTGTCACAGTATAGTGGAAAAAACATAGTAGAAAAACTGTGTAGGGCTGGGAAGGTGGCTCAGTGGTAGAGTGCTTGCCTTGCATGCATGAGGCCCCGGGTTCGATTCCTCAGCACGACATAAGCAAAAAGAAAAGAAGCCAGAAGTGGCATGTGGGTCAAGTGGTACAGCGCTAGCCTTGACCTGAAGAGCTGAGGGACAGCGCCCAGGCCCAGAGTTCAGGCCCCACGACCAGACCCCCCTTCCAAAAAAAAAGAAAAACTGTGTAATTCAGTGTTTTCCATGGCAGCTCGTCAACTGGTAAGGAGAAGTGGCTATTTTCTTTTCTTTTTTCTTTTTTTTTATTGTAAAGATACTATACAGAGGGTTACAATTACATGAGTGAGGTAATGAGTACACTTCCTCTTGAACATTGTTAGCCCCTCCATTGTTTTCTCCCTACCATCCCCTCCCTCCCTCCCCTCCCCG
>NW_012267544.1:219608-221095 GCF_000151885.1 Dipodomys ordii | reverse complement strand
TCTGAGTGTTCGTCTTTTTGTTGTTGTCGGTCTCTTGGGGAGATTAAGCATTGGAACTCGAACTCTCTTTTTGGTTGGAGAGAGCTGTGGCATTTCCCTACTGCCCCGTCGCCATCTTGGTTCCCCCTCAGAAGTGGCTATTTTCAATAAGCAGGAAGGGGGCTGGTGGAAATACCAGCATGTGCAGTGAATACTGAGTACTTCCTTCTTCTTCATTTAGGTCATCTTTCTCCTAGACTTCTGTTCTTTAGACATTTCACAATGTACTCTCTTGAGAGAATTCAGTACCTTAACAGAGCTGTTGAAGAAGCTCTGCAATGACCCTGAAGGAGGACTGAGCAAGGTAAATTCAGTTGGCCCTGAACCTGTATTGCTTCCTCTCTTCAGAGAGATATGACTCTACCATATAAAACATACAGGACTACAGATATATACAAATAAGTTGCCTCTAGAAGCTTTATTGTTATTTTTGCCAACACAGATAGTAAATATCATATTGATTTGTCATTAGCACTAGAAAGGAGGCCGAAAAGCTGTATAATTTATCCAATCATTTTAGATTATATTAAGTTAAATAAAATGTATGTAAGTAAAGTCTGAAAGATTTGTCTAATCAGGGGCTTGTAGCTCATACATGTAATACTAACTACTCAGGAGTTGAGATCTGAGGATCTCAATTTGAAGCCAGTGTAGGCAGGAAAGCCTGTGAGATTCTTATTTCCAAATAACCAGTTGGGGAGGAGGGGGGATAATGAGGAGGCATAAGCTTGAGCTGTGGCTCAAGTGGTGGAATGCTAGTCTTGAATGAAAAAGCTCAGGGAGAGCACCAAGACCCTGAGTTCAAGCCCCATGACAGGCACACACACACAAAAAATGAAGTCTAAAAGAGAAAATGTACATGGAAAGACAAATAAGAAGGTTTAGTATTTAAAAGAATTATCTCCCATATTAATTTTTATTATATAACATTTGTTCACAGTTTTTTTGAGTTTCATAACTGCATGATGGTAGTAGAAAGGGCATATACATTTGGCAGATCTTTTTCATTTTCTCATTTTGTTTTTTGGTGTAAAACTGGAACTCAAACTTATTACCTGTTGCTTTGGCTCATTGGGTAGTGCACTACCAACCAACTAAACCATGCCTCCAACCCTGATGTTGTTGTTGGTTGTGGGGCTTAAACTGAGCCTGGGCACGGTTCCTGAGCTCTTCAGCTCAAAGCCAGTGCTCTACCATTTGAGCCACAGCATCTAATCCTAATCGGGTTTTTTTGCCAGTATTGGGGCTTGAATTCTGGGCCTGGGCACTATTCCTTAGCTCGTTTTTCTCAAGACTAGCATTCTACCACTTGAGCTATTTCTGGCTTTTAATTACAGATAAGATTTTCCTGACAAAGCTGACTTCAAACTGCAATCTTCAGATCTCAGCCTCCTGGGTAACTAGGATTAGAATGATGAGCTAAAAAGAAAACTTCCTTTATTTTTAAG
>NW_012267544.1:214928-218535 GCF_000151885.1 Dipodomys ordii | reverse complement strand
TCTTATCTCCAATAAACCACCAAAAAACAGGAAGTGGCGCTGTAGCTCAAGTGGTAGAGTGGTAGCCTTGAGCTGAAGAACTGAGGGACAGCACTCAGGCCCAGAGTTCAAGCCCCATGAACGACAATAGAGAAAAAAAGAGAAATGTACTCATTACCTTACTTATGTAACTGTAACCCCTCAGTACAGTATCTTTACAATAAAAATATATATTAAAAGATACAAGGAAAATTTCTGTACTTATAGGAAGTTGTATTTGTCACTCAATATCAGTAAGGTATTGGTTTTAGGACTACAGGCATATTACACTTTGGATAGTCAAATTCTCTATGTGAACACAGCATATTATTTACATTAGAATCTGCCCACAACCTAGTGTAGAGTAATTGCTATGAAAATTTTTACTACATTCTATGTTTGTAATGAAAAATAAAAGTATATGCACTATTAATAGATAAAATTTTTTTTCAGATAATTTTTGCCCACATTTTTTTTGTAAGTAGAAGGGCTTTTATTGGAACATAAAATTAAATGGCTTTGCCATATTAATAAACCATTGCTCTCCTCCCTATTATTATATAATTATTATTAATTTATTCTTCTTGTGTTTAGATCTGGTTGTACTTGTACATTTTAATGAGCCTGTAGTAGTGAGTCAATGTTCACTTGCATCTATCCATACACACAACACTACTACTCCCCAAACAAAGAATTGAACACCAACTAATTATTTTATTCAGAGTTAAAGTTTCTAATCAGAAATCATTTGAAATATACACTAATAAAAATTTAAAGACATTTATGCATACGTTAAGAAAAGAAATTAAGCCATGCATCTGTGGCTCATGCCTGTAATCCCAGCTACTCAGGAGGCTGAAATCTGGGGATCATGGTTCAAGCTAGCCTAGACAGAAAAGTCCGAGAGACTCTTATCTCCAATACACCATCAGAAAACAGGAAGTGGCGCTGTGACTCAAGCCGTAGAGTTCTTGCTTTGAGCTGAAGAGCTGAGGGACAGCACCCAGGCCCAGAGTTCAAGCCCCATGACCGACAAAAACCAAAACCAAACAAAACAAATTAAACATACCATTGACTGCAACACTAGAATGTCCTGAGGGATATATAGTGATACACGTGTGTGTGTGCGTGCACGTGTGTGCGCACACACACACACATACACACACACACCCTGGCTCCGGACGCTACCAAGACAGCTCAGACTCTAGATACTTCTCAGCTTGGCAGAAATGATTCCTTCCTGAGAAATTTTAAAGTGAAGGTATCAAGGGGTGCCCACATTTTATGGATGGAATTGGGAGAGCAATTTTGAAAAGCACAAATTGCATCACCAAGACCGGTCTGCAAAACAAGGAGCTAATACAGCATCACTGAATAGTATGGAACTCCAAGGAGAAGTATTTGAATTGACAGTATCAGAAATTGTAAGCACACAAGAACTTTTTAGAAATGCAGCTGCTAGATTTCTCATGGAGAGCTTTCATAACACTTTGTGAAACACAAAGTCAGAACCTCACTGAAGTGTAGATGGATTTCCCTCACCTTTCTGTCATGCTCATTCATTATCAATCAACATATAGCTAATCTTGAATAATCCTCTAATAACAAAATGTTGATGGAGTATATATATGCAGAAAACCTGGGAAGGCTAAATTTTTTCAATTAGGACAGTTTGTATTCTATGATCCAGCAGAGAGGAAACTGGGTAAGCATCCATTTACAGTCTTCTGAATAATTCTGCTTCTGACCACATCAGTTATTTATCCATACCTGTGCCGGAGTGAGAGCTTTTTAAAAGACTTTAATGATTTTAAATTTAAATTTAAATGTGTAATGAAATTAGTTTCAATTGTGCATTATATTAAGATATTTAGAAACAACTGAGAAACCTAAAGGTCTATAAGATTTTTTGGAAGTGAAGGGATATTGGAATTTCTTTCTTTATATTTTAAGCAATTTGCAAAAAGAATTGGCAAATAAAATTTACATTTGCAGCAGACTTGACACTTATTAAATTTTGTACGTTAAAAGCACAGCCTCACCAATATGTCAATGCTATCCTCTTATTTATCTTTAAAGGTTTATGCTTCTGGTCTCTTAATATTAAAACAAAACTTTTTAAATCTTTAGCTAGTAGTCCAAAGGGCTTTGCTTCATCATGTCAGTGTTGAATAGAGTGTATGTACACTTCAATGTACAATACATCTGGATCATTGTCAAACTTTCCACTTTTCTTCCTTCCCTTATCCCAACCCCACCTATCCCTTCAAGTTTTCTATTTATATTCTCACATATATACAGAAGTATGCCCTGAGAGGAGACTCCAGCTGGTACAGCTTCTTTCCAGGCTTTGCCTTTGTTTTAGGGATTTTAGGGGAAAAGAAAACCCTCTAAACAAGGTTAACTCGACCGTGGCTCCAACCAGCACAGTTCTTGGAATGGAAAGAATGCCTCTATGCTCCTCTCCCCTTAACAACCTAACCCACCTTGATTGTTCAGTTAAAGACTGACACATAAAACAGGTAGTTTGTAATCTGGCTCCAACTGGTGACACCACGTGCTTTATGGTAAACCCTGCCTTTTGCACATGCATACAGTAAACTCCACCTATTGGCCACCTGTGTGTGGTCTGGTATGACCATACAATCCTTTGTGTGTGTTACGATCCCTTTGGTCACCTGCGCGTGACCAGGCTCGACCTCATGGATTTTGTCTTTAAAACCCAAAGAATGGGGGCCACTTGGGGGTCACAGTATCAGCTCCCAAGCCTGTGCTATGGCCCTGGCTGGTCAGTGTAGGAACCTCAATAAACTTGCTTCCTTATTAACAACTTTGTTGTGGTGGAGTCTGTCCCTCTGGAAGATTAGGTGGGCTTGCCTGCCCTGAGTAGGGGGTCTTCCTACTACATTTAATGGGGGCTTGTCCGGGATAGAGCTCTTAGCCACTCCAAGCTGTGGGGGATTGAAGTCCCTGGCCAGGAGGACAGTGTGTGGGCAATTGGCTCTTGGAGAGAAGTTCCAAGAAAAGCCTCGAGGTAAGCGCGGTGGACCTAGGTAGAGAAGGGAGAAGGCGCCAGAGTGAGGCCAAAAGTAGGGTGAGGCTGGACACAGCAGAGTCCCCTACGGCTGAGGAGGTCCAGGGACGCCTGGACCCCTCAATTCCACCAGTCCTAGCAGTCCTAGTTGGACGGGGGTTTGCTTAAAAAGTAACTTTTGGTTTTGGGATCCCTCCTCATTCTGTGTATAATCGTGTCTGTCTGTGTCTCATTTTGCTTTTGCTTTTGCTTGCCATATTTGTAATTGGTTTTACTTTACAGGAAAAATATGGGGCAAAGTGAGTCCGCTCCCGGGACACCCCTAGACTTTGTCCTAGTTCGTTTAAAACAAAAACAAAAACTGCTGGTTCTGCTTTGGTAACTTGCTTTTTTTTGTCAATTATGGAACTGCCACCGACCACCTGCAAGTGGCCCCAGTTAGATCTCAGCCTCAGGCCTTGGCTCAGGGGGTCTGAGCATGGGGGAGAACCTGTCAGTTTTAGGGGACCACCACTAGGGACATTTTTCCTTTGCCCCAAGATGACTGGGAATTCT
>NW_012267544.1:210218-214878 GCF_000151885.1 Dipodomys ordii | reverse complement strand
TATGGTGTTTGGAAAAAAGAAGGACTAGTTAGGCTCTGGTGGCTCATGTTGATAATGTTCAAAATACTAGCTACTCAGCAGGTTGATATCTGAGGAATAAGATTTAAAGCTAGCCTAGGTAGACAAATCTAAGAGAGCCCTATCTCAACCAGCAAAAAGCAAGAGTTGAGACATGTTTTGAATGGTAGAATGACAGCCATGAGCAAAGTAGCTGAAAAAGACTCAAAGCTCTAAGTACAAACCTTAATACTGGCACATTTCTAGAATGTAACCACACCCATATGACAGTTGCTTTGATACTCTACTTGTAGAGCAGAACCATTGCAGTAGAGATTATGTAGCCCACAAAAGCTAAAAATTTAACTATCTGGCTCTTTGTAGGAAATTTACTAATACCCAGCGTTGTCAAGATTAAATTAAAGAGCTGTTAATCTCTGAGTTCAGAAGGGCCAGTGGATCCAAGAGAAAGACTTAAACCATGGTGAAAGCTAGGAGCCCGGCTGACAGATCTGCTTAATCTCTGGGCTGGAGCCTGCTTCAGACTATTTACTTCTCTCTCCTATCAAGGGTCTTGGTTGAGAACAAAGAACTGAGCCAGTGATCACTGGCTGAGCAGATAGTCACTTGAGTTTTAGAAAGCTGAGCAGCAGTTTTCTACTAATTCTGCTTTCTAAATGTAGTTGTGAGTTTTATGTTTTGGTATCATCTCTGTACATTTCTCCCTTAATACTTTTGAAATTGTAGAAATGGAGACCGCTTTAAGATTTTTTTGAGTCACAAAGAACATACTTACTGCTGAGTTGTTGCCTCCTTCCATCTTGTTGAGCACATGACTTTTGTTTGTTTCTAGAACATGACATTTAAGGGTGGTCCTCTTTCATTCTGACAGCAGTAATAATGAATGAGGCTACAAATTCACCGTCACTGCCTATGGCCTGCCTGATGTTGCCGTGTCTTGTGGGTTAGACTTGCAACTCCTTGTCTCTCGACTAATGGGCCGCCTTGACTCCCAGTGCATGGCACTCAAGTCTGTGCATTGTAAGTTCACAGTCTTGTCCCTTCCTTTTTCATTACAACTGTGTTGAAGAGCTAGGTAGGAACTCTCTCTCATTGGTGGTCTCCACATCACAATAGAACAAGGTATTAATAATGTTTCTTTTTTGTTTTCTTTAAACCAAATCAAAACAGTTTACCCACTGGGCATCATTGGGAAGTTTCTTGACTCAGGTTTTGGCCCTATCACATAGTACGTTGTGGATGCCCTCTATGGAGGACAATTGGGAAATTGCTGTTTATAGCAGCAGCATAGTCATTTTTAGAGATTTAAGTATATTCCAACTAGAAGGTAGAAATATAGTCATTTGATTGTTGTTTAAGTGAAATTTATGTGAACATAAATAGGTATGTGAATACATATATTATCCTAAAATGCATTAATCAACTTCTTATCATTTGTTTCAAGGGATAGATATATAGAATAAATCTTTTGCAGTATTTCATATCTATATAATTTTTTAAAACATTTTTCTGATTGTAAAATCAAATATCATTCATCCTAAATGGTCACTTTCTGTTAGGTTTTAAAAAAGAGGTAGCCGCGGAAGAATAGCAGCATATACGTGGTATTCAGGTAAGGGGTAGGTTTATTCATCGTTCCAGCTGGCACCAGGTCATCATGGTCCTCAACGTGGTGGGAAAAGGCCTGGGAAAGAGAGCTGGGAGAGCTGGGAAAGAGAGCATCTGGGAAAGGTGGGAAAGAGAGAGAGAGCTAGGAAAGAAAAGAGAGTTGGGAAATAGAAGAGAAAGAAAGAGCTGAGAAAGAGCTAGAAAAGAGCAGAGAGAGGGCATCTGGGCCTAGGCTAGGCCTTATCTAGGGTATGGGAGGAGAAAGGTGTGGCCACATCAAATTCAGATGTGACCTCAGCGGATGCAGATGTGACCTCTTCCATGTGTGACAGTTGCATAGATACCGCAGGTACTGGGTAGAAAATTTGGTGCGAGGAGTGTGGAGTCTGCTTGCCATCCAGGAGCAGACCTTACACTTTCCAATGCCTGTGTGTCTAATTTCCCGTAGTTTCTTTTTTAAAAAAAATTATTGTGAAAATACTGTACAGAGGAGTTACAATTACATTGGCAAGGTAATTAGTACATTTCTTATCAATCATTGCTGCTACCACCTTTGTTTCCCCTTCCCATTCCTCTTCCCCCCCCACCCCCACCCTGCCAAAGTTGTAAACTTCGGTTTTCAACATAATGATTTGTCAATCTCATTGTTGTAATGGGTTCACCTATATCCCTATTTAAGTGGTTTGTTTTTGCTCTTCCCCTCCACAAATTATACCAACATCAACTACAATGAAAGCAGGGATTATACCATGGGGGAAGGATGTACAAAGCAACAAAGAAATCATCTTATAAATATGTTATATAGCCAGGCGCTGGTGGCTCACGCCTGTAATACTAGCTACTCAGGAGCCTGAGATCTGAGGATCGCAGTTCAAAGCCAGCCCTGGCAGGAGAGACCGTGAGACTCCTATCTCCAATAAACCACCAGAAAAAAACCAGAAGTGGCGCTGTAGCTCAAGTGGTAGAGTGCTCGCCTTGAGCTGAAGATCTGAGGGACAGCGACCAGGCCCAGAGTTCAAGCCCCACGACCGACAAAATTAATAAATAAATAAATAAACATGTTAGATACAATTTCAAGAAAAAAAACATTTAACTACTTATCTTGGGGTTAATTTCACCTAGCATCAACTTATCTGACCTTTTCTTCTTGTTTCAGACATAAACTAGTAGTTCAGATTTCAAACTGACAAATAAATGTAAGGAAGCCAACAAAAAAATTCAGTTCCTCTCATCTGATGATGCCTCTACAACAATGAGGAAAGAGTTCATCCTGCTAAGGAACTATGATAGGATATCAAAAAGAGAATTCATTCTTCTAGGTCTTCCCTATTTTTGCAATGTAACTTAAATGATGTAAAACACAATATACTGCTCAGATACTTTTACGTTTTATCAGTTTTGCACATATTCATATGGACTTCACCTCAGTCTACAACATTCCTTCATTATTCTCTCCCTGATATTTTTACACTACCAAGACATAAGAACAGTTTTATATGATTTTTATTATTAAAAAAAACTGTACAGGGCTGGGAAAGTGGCTCAGTGGTAGAGTGCTTGCCTTGTATGCATGAGGCCCTGAGTTCGATTCCTCAGCACCACATAAGCAGGAAAAAACAAAAGCCGGAAGTGGCAATGTGGCTCATAAGTGGTAGAGTGCTATCCTTGAGCTGAAGAGCTGAGGGACAGTGCCCAGGCCAGAGTTCAGGCCCCACAACCGGGCCCCCAAAAAACAAAATTGTACAGAGGTGTCACATTTCTGGGAGTAAATAATGAGTACATTTCCTAACAAGCATTGTTCCCTCCTCCCACCATCTCTTCCCTCCCACCTCCACAAATACACTCCCCTCCCCCCTTCCCCTGCCTAAATTGTAAAGTTCATTTTTCAACAGAGTGTCTTGTGCATCTCATTGTTACAATGGGTTAACCTGTATCCCTATTTAACCATTTTGTATTTCCCTTCCCCTCTCCAAATTAAAGAAACGTATACACAGGATGTAGGTGTACCAACTTCAAATACAATGAAAACAGGGGTTATAGTGTGGGGGAGGAACATGTACAGAAACAAAAAAAAATCACATCGCACATCATAAGTACATTAGAAATAATAACAAGAAAGAAAAAAGTACTTGTGTCCCAGTATTAGGGTTATTTTCCCTTAATATCACCTTATCTGCTCATATGCACATAGCTTTTGATGTATTCTGCTTATCACAGACATATATTAGTTATTGAAAATAAGGGAAACCATGAGACCTATGTTTCTTTGGACTTGGCTTACTTAACTTAATAAATTTTTTCCCAAGACTTTCTAATTCCTAACAAATTGGGTGATACCATTCTTTCTGATGGAGGCATAGAACTCCATTGTGTATATACACCCACATTTTCCTGATCCATTCATCTACTGAGGGTTGGCTCTATATCAGCTATTGTAAATAATGCTGCAGTAAACATAGTTGTGCTGGTAGTTTTAGTATGGTCTTGTTTGTGATCATTTGGGTAAATGCCCCAAAGTGGGATTGCTGGGTCATAGGAGAGCTTTATATGGAGTCTTTTGATGAGCCTCCATATTGCTTTCCAAAGTTGGTTGAACAAGTTTACACTCCCACCAAGAATGCAGTAGAGTTCCCTGTGGCCAAATACTCTCCAGCATCTGTTGTTGCAAAAATGGAACATCTCACAAATTTGCGTGTCAACCTTGCACAGGGGCCATGCTAATCTCTGTATTGTTCCAATTTTAGCGTATTTGCTGCCTAATTGAGCACAGAACATTTTCATATGTAAAGTGTAATTGATTTTCTTAAACTAGACAATTCAAAAAAAGTAAGTTCAAAAGAATTCTTGTGAAATTTTAGAACCATGTATTTCTTTTTTTTAGCAATACAACAAACTGTTAGAAAAATGTATTTCTTACATAAGCACACATTTAAGAATAAAGTCAAGATTGACATGTCAAAAACAAAATAATTCCAGATATTTGTTGTTCAAGAGATGTGTAGGAGGAGGAATTCAATTATTCTATACAAGGCAC
>NW_012267544.1:192376-199437 GCF_000151885.1 Dipodomys ordii | reverse complement strand
GAAAAAATTATAATAAGTGAAGTATGCCAGACCCAAAGAAACATAGGTCCCACAGTTTCCCTAGTTATTTGCAATAACTAGTATATGTCTGGGACACGTAGAAAAGGTCAAAAGCTATATACATATTACCAGATAAGATGACGTTAAGCGAAATGAACCCCAAGATAGGGACACAAGTAATTTTTTCTTTCTTTCTATTATTTCTAATATATTTATAAGGTACCATGTGATGTTTTTGTTGCTTTGTATGTCCCTTCCCCACTGTATAACCCCTGTTGTCCCTGTGTTTAATGCTGGTATAATTTCGGAATGGGAAGGGAAAAAACAAAATGTTTAAATAGGGATACAGGTTGATCCATTGCAACAATGAGATATAGAAGACACTATGTTGAAATTCGAACTTTACATTTTCAGCAGGGGGGTTGTGGGGTTAGGTGGAGGGGAGTCAGAGGTGGAGTGGTGAGTGTAGTTGTGAAAGTGGGAGGGAACGGACGGTAGGGGGAAAAAAGGAGGAGGCAACAATTCTTGATAAGAAACGTATTCTTTACCTTGCTCATGTAACTGTAACCTCTCTGTACAGTATTTTCACAATAAAACTTATTAAAATAATAACAAAAGAACAGCTTTTGCAGAACTCTGCCAGTTCCAATAAATCATCATTCCTTAGTTGACTGGGGATGATGATAAACTGACTCTAGGCTCTTCTCCTTGTGATTCTCTCTTCTATTCATCTTTTCTCTCTTTTCCTCTCCTGAAGTAGCACATGACATTCTATGTCTCATCTTTTGATTTCTGTCCTTATAAAATGATAAACATTGGATTCTGATACACCCTAATGGGCAGTATAAATACTGGCTGTAGCTCATAAATTTGTAGTGGAGACAGACACACCAACCATTTACGCTAATGCAATGTGATGTTTTTGTTTATTCTTGCCAAATTCTGATGATTCTGTTTATTAAATCTTTTTCAGGTATTTAGTTGATTCTGGAATAGGTCAATTGGATTAGAAAGATATGGACCTTGCAGTTCTGAATGGTACACAGGTAGTCACAGGCCTGTGAGGGTGTTGTTCAATGTGCCCTTTATACAGGGAGCTGTGTGCTAACATTCATTGACTAGGAGAGAGTGCAGTTCATGTGAGAAGCATCTTGTGGACAGAAGACTGAGAGCACAAGAGTGAAAGTCACTCTGGAGAGACCATGTGCAGGTAAATTATTAGAAAACCATGGAGAAACAAGAAACCACAGCTTAGGGCTGGGAATTTGCTTTCCCAGACCCTATTCTGTGATTAATAAATGTGTCAAAGCAATTCTCACACAAGTAGGTGAAATATTTGCACGGAATTTCCAGCTAGAAGAAAACCACAAATAACATCTAACCAAATGTGCACAAAAATTTCCAGACAAATTGCAAGTCCAAAACTTCTTGACCAGGTTGCAGGGCTCACATCTATAATCCTAGCTACTCAAGAGACTGAGATCTGGGGATCATAGTTCAAAATCAACACAAGCAGGATAGTTGGTAAGACTCTTATCTCCAATAAACTACTCAGAAAAAATGGAGAGAGAGAGAGAGAGAGAGAGAGAGAGAGAGAGAGAGAGAGAGAGAGAGAGAGAGAGAGCGCACCATTCCACCATTAAAAATCAGTCATAGATGCTGGGCGCCAACAGCTCATACCTGTACTCCTAGCTAATCAGGAAGCTGAGATGTGAGGACCACAGCAAGAAGCCAGCCCAGGCAAGCAAGTCTATGAGGCTCTCCAATAAACTACTCAGAAAAGGCCAGAAGTGGTACTATGGATTAAGTGGTAGAATGCTAGCCTTGAACACAAAGAAACTCAGGGACATTGCCCAGGCCCTGAGTTCAAACCCCACAAATTGCAAAATATGTCAAACAAAAGTCAAACAAATTCAGTAGTCATACAAATTCACTGAACACTATGTTGAAAATGAACTATACAATTTGTTGGTGAGATGGGAGAGAAAAACAGAGAAAGTAAGGGAAGGGGAGATATTGTCCAAAAAATGTATTCATTACCTGACTTATATATCTGTAACTTTTCTGTACATAACCATTTTAATGATAATTTTAAAAAGTCATAGACCTAAAGATATAGAAATTATGTCTCAGTTAAATAGAATCAATAACTTCTGGCATATAAAGAATATATAAAATCCAGATTACAGTTTCTCAAACTGTTCTTTTAATGGGGGAGAGCCAGACTCCTTATAGAAATGACTGGGTCTAGGGCTGGGAGAACACACACACACACACACACACACACACACACACACACACACAAACAAACAAACAATCTTAACAAAATAATAGAAAACTCCAGGAAGTCAGTGGGACACAGGAGCCAATACACAGACTTGCTACTGACCAATAGACAGAATTTTCTAGTGACAAAATAGACAGCAATGTCAGGTTATAACCCACAGCATATCCAATACATAGGTATAAATACATAGAAATAAATAATGGAATAGGTAAGTAATGAGGGAGAAAAACATATCTACATATAGAAGAGTCCCTCCTAGCTCTGCACCATGAGTAGCGTGGAATTACAGTTATGCCCCACCGCGCTGACTCCCTGGGTTCATGATACAATGAATGCTGAAAATAAGTATTGCTGTGATTTTTTTTTTACCCAACACGCAAACTCAATCAGATTGTAATAAGAATTTTGGATAAATTCTAATTGAGGGCAGTGCTATAAAACCCATGACAAATATGCCTCCAAACTCTCAAAGTTACCAAAAGCAATGAAAGTCTAAGAGACTGTCAAATCAAGAAAGCACGATGCTGAACATAATGTAGTCACCTAGATGGGTGCTGGAGTGGTAAAGAATCAAGGAAAATGTGAAGTGTGGACCTTAGTTAATTAATAAAATAGGTTTTCAGCATTCTGTTTCTTCAGCCAAAGACACAGAAGCATTTTCTACCTAAAAACATTTCAAGATACTGTGATATAAATGGCCAAGATGGCATGTGTGTGTATTTTTTACTAACATCGTTAGGTGAGACAGCCCAAGAGTGCACTGTTAACTTGGAGGGAGATTCAGACACTCGCCCTCTTCCACAAAGCTTCAAAAATCATTTCTCAAGTGATTTGCCTTTGCAGTTCTGTGCTTTATTACTTTTTAGTGCAAAATACCTTTCAAAGTTTGGACATTACAAATCCTACAGCAACGTTAGAGAAGCAGGTTTTTCTTTCTTTGTTTGTTTTCTTAAGAGTTTCTGAATATTGAGATATTTATTTCACCCAAAGTGAGCAAGCTAATTACTCCCTGTTCCAGCAATGCTATGGCTAGTGCAGAAACATTAATGCAGGCAACAATGTGCAAGAGACAGCAGGAAAGATTAACTGACAATCTTCAGTTGGAACAACAAACATGTTTGCATAAACATCAATGAATATGCATATACAATGACATTTATGTGAAAACACAAGGATATGTGACCAAACCACAATCATGATGATGCATGCACTCACATGGTGTGTATGTGTGCATAATAACTCAAACAATGTATACATAGTCCTAGGGGTCATGTGTGCTTCACTTGTGTCATGTAGGTCTGAAACAGACAAGCCTTGAGGATACTTTGTCAATGTACTAAGTTTGAGTTACTGTATGATGTCACTCATATTTGGTAACTAGCATTGAAAAATTCTTATAAAGTGAAATGGTAAATGTCAAGGGCTGGGGAAAGGGCAGGAGGTATCATTATTTAGTGAATTTTTATTTTCTGTTTAAGGTAGAGGATAAGATGGGAAGGGAGGGGAGAGGGAGAAGAAGAAAAAGAAGGGAACAGAAAAGAAAGGGAGCAGAAGGAAGAGGAAGAAAAGGTCAGGGCAGCACAGAGCAGGGGAGGGAAGGAAAGCAGAAAGCCAATATCTGGAAAGTCCACTGGGGCGGATCCCTAGCCTTTCTTCATGGAACATACCAAGTTCCAGACTCCAGAGGAAAGTAAGCTTCCTCATGGCCACATTCTTTGGACATTCAATTCAAAACATGGTGAGCTATGCTACAAGCAAAGGACTACTAGGAAGACATAGTTCCCTGGAGAAATGGACAAAGCTCTCCCAAGATCCAGGATCTCAGATGATAGCCAATGCTGAGCCTGCAGCAGGCCTGCTTTGTTGCTCTTCCTTGCTGGCAGCAGCCTTGCCTAAAAGGCTCCATTATTTCTCTGAAGTTCACTTCATACCAACATAGCTGTGATCTATAGATTTGGTCTGGAGAAGGGTAATGCTTGGTGCATCCTGTAGAGGTGGGACCTCGATGGACTGTTAACCATCAGTTCACCTGCACACACCTTGCCAATCACAGGTGGCATAAGTACAAAAATATCTACAAGCAAAGGTAATGTTGAAGGGGATAATGCTGTATAACCTGATGAGTATCAATGCTGGTAATTAATCAGAAATTTATGTTGTATTTAAGGCCCAAACTGACTTGAATAAGCAATCATTACATTATTACATGAAAAATCATTACATTAGACAAAATGAAAAACCGCTTCCAGATGATTTGCCTAATTGAGAAATGATTTGCTCTGTGTGTCTATTCCCTATTGCTGGCGAATCATCATCCAATGAGGGGGCTGGTTACACTGAACACAATCCAGGAGTGCCAGCTTTGTGTCTCTGGTGCCTCCTTCATTCCACCTGCCTCATTCAGTCCAGCAGTGGCCTGTAGTGTTCACTGGGTGCCTAGGCAGGCAACATGGAGGGAAATGGTTTCCGTTTTGCATAGACCAGGCCTTTCCCCTCAGTGAGCAGACAGATGGAAAAGGCCTGCCACTGGTTGGGCACAGAGCAATGGCTATCCCGTAGAGGAAAGAGCATGGTTCTTTTTATAGATAACAAATAATAAAGAAGGCCAGAAAGAATATGCCTGGGATTAGGAGTAGACAAGAAGAAGCTTTAGGCAGAGTAACATGGGTCCCTAGAAGTCTGAGGCACTCAATTATAATAGGGGCAGAAGAGCAGAGAGAAGTTGGGGCAGGCCTCTTGCCCACAGTGGAGCACACACTGGGAGCAGATCCCCCAAAACCCAAGGACAGAAGGACACTAGACAATTTAGGAGGTATCACTTGCCCCCAGGGGTCCCACTGGAACCAACCTCAGCTACCCATGTTCATCCTAACCTCACCTTTAGCTTGCTCCTTTTGTTCATTCTGTCTGCTTGGTGGCTCTACCAGAGCTCTTCAGGGATGTGTCTAACACAGCATGGGCAGCTATTGCTCCTCCCATGCCCCTCCCTGCCTGAACCCATCCAGCTTTTCCCCAGCTCCCCCAGGTAACCTATCAGGATGAGGGAAGACAGCAATAAATCCATTTCATTGTTACATGCATGATGCACCACGTGAAATGAGGCAATAGGTATGTCTCCAGAATTTTACCCTAGTTAAGGAAATCAAGTGATTTTCAGCTTTTCAATTCCAGACAACTTGAGTAGGTATGTGAGCTTAGGAGATTGTGGGAGAAGCCAGCCTGTAAATACACAGAATCCATCAAAGCCAACACCAGGAAATTTTGTACACAAACTTGCAAGAACCTGTGCTAATGTCTACTAAAAATGGCAAAGGAGGGCTCGACCTGTACACAGCGTGGTTTCCTGGGAGACAGTTGGCACTGTGCTTCCCAAGGTTCTACATATATATGTATAAAGCATATATAAAGTATATAAATAAATCTTATAAAATGTGTATATATTATATATATGTAAAATATATAAGTATATTTGAAACATTTTAATACATATATTTTATAATATATAACTAGTGTAATAAAGTATATGTTATATAATATATAAATATATTTTCTACTATTTGTTTTTTAAAAATTTGTTATTGTAAAAATGTACAGAAGGGTTACAGTTACATGAGTAATGAGCACTTTTCATAGTAAGCATTGTTACCTCTTCCTTTATTTTCCCCCTACTATTACTTCACTCCCCGCCTTTCCAAATCATCCAGCCCCCCCCCACCCTGACTTTGTAATGTTCATTTTCAGTATAGTGTCCTATACATCTCATTGGCACAATGGGTCAGCCTGCATCCCCATTTTAAGCGGTTCTGCAATATCCCTTCCCCTCCCCAAATTACAAAAATGTTTATACAAGGTGCAGAACACCAGCATAAAATCCAGTGGAAACAGGGGTTATACCATCAGGGAAGAACGTACAATAGAAACAAAATAATCACATAGTGCATTGTAAGTACATTAATAACACTAGCAAGAAAGAAAAACAAAACTCTTGTCCCTATCTTAGGGTACATTTTGCTTAACATTATCTCATGTGGTCTTATGTATATAGCTTTTGATTTTCTCTGCTTGTCCTACATATGTACTAGTCACTGCAAATAAGGGAAACCTTGGGATGTATATTTCTTTGGGCCTAGCTTACTTCAAT
The DNA here is from genome assembly GCF_000151885.1 of Dipodomys ordii. Lineage (NCBI taxonomy): Eukaryota > Metazoa > Chordata > Mammalia > Rodentia > Heteromyidae > Dipodomys > Dipodomys ordii. The sequence continues at coordinate 193,009 of NW_012267544.1, read as the reverse complement.
TAATATATTTTTTCCAAGTTTTCCAGTTCCAAATGAAAGAGGCAATGTTATTCTTTCTGATGGAGATATAGAATAACATTATATATATATATATATATATGTATGTATGTATATAATCACATTTTTATTGTGAAAATGCCATACAGAGAGGTTACAAATACATGAGCAAGATAATGAGTACATTTCTTATCAAGCATTGTTGCCTCCTTCTTTGTTTACCCTTCCCATCCCTTCCCATACCCCACCACCCCCCTACCTGATCCTTCCCCCACCCCAGTCCAAAATTTTAAAATTCGTTTTCGACATAATGACTTGTATATCTCATTATTGCAATGGGTCGACCTGTATGCCTAGTTAAACGATTTGTTTTTTCCCTTCCCCACTACAAATTAAAACAACATCAAATACAGTGAAAGCAGAGGTTATACCGTGAAGGAGTTACATACAAAGCAATAAAGAAATCATCTTATAAATATGTTAGAAACAATCACATAAAAAAACATCGTGCAAATGGCAATACTTCCCAAGGCTATCTACAAATTCAATGCAATACCTATCAAAATTCCAACCTCATTCTTCAAGGAAATAGAAGAGGCAATCCAAAAATTCATATGGAACAATAAAAGACCCCGA
>NW_012267544.1:184043-190256 GCF_000151885.1 Dipodomys ordii | reverse complement strand
CAGTAGGGTTCCCTGTTATTACAAGATTTCTTGATTATAGTCATTCTAGCTGGGGTGGATGGAATCTTAGCGTTGTCTTTATTGGCATTTCTTTACTGGCTAGAGAGGTCGAGCATTTCTTCATGTCTATTGACCATTCGTATTTCCTCTTCAGAGAAGTCTCTCTTTATGTCTTTAGCCCATTTGTTAATCGGACAGTTGTTTCTTTGAGAATTTGTTGTTGGGGGATTTAGTTTTTTGCTAAGTATATTTCAGATATGAGACCCTTGTCCTTTGTATGGCTAGTGAAAATATTCTCCCAGTCCTTGCGCTTTCTGTTGATCTTGCTAGCTATGTCCTTTGCCTTACAGAAGCTCTGCAGTTTCATGCTATCCCATTTGTCCAACCTTTCTTTGATTTGTTGTGCTTCTGGATCTCTATTAAGAAATTCTGCCTTGTGCCAAGGAAACCTAGAGTTTCTCCTATTCCTTCCTGTAATGTTTTCAGGGATTCTGTTTTTATTTTGAGATATTTGATCCATTTTGGAGTTGATTCTGGTGCGGGGTGATATATATAGATCTACTTTTAGTTTTCTACAACTGTTTAACCAATTTTGCAAGCACCATTTACTGAAAAGGATATATTTTTTCCAATGTAGTTCTTTAGCTCCCTTACTGAAAATTAGGTGGCTATAGGTCTGTGCGTTCATTTCTGGGTCTTCAGTCTTATTCCATTGGTCCTCAGGTCGGTTCTTGTGCCAGTAGGTAGGTAGATAGATAGATCGATAGAAAGAAAGAAAGATGATAGATGATTCTGGTCTTGGATGTCAGGAGGAAAGAAGGAAAAAATTCCCAGTTATGAGACCTTCTGCAGCGTGCCAGGACACCAGCATTGCCTTCACACAACCACAGAGCAAGAAGACTGTCTCTATCCCACTTCTCAGTCACTCAAAGGCATCAAAGCCAAGAGGGCAGAACCAGGTTCTAACTCAGATGCTTGGACACAGTAGAGAAAGGACCCTGCCTCTCCTTGGACTGAGGATTTGCATTAATTATATAGAGAATGAAGGAAGAAGAATGGACTGGCAGAGGTAGAAGAAGGGCCATCAAGTCTGACAGATGGAGAGTCAAAAACCCACTCCCTAAGATCAGAGAGCTGGCTTTTTCTATTCTGGTCCTCCCTTCTCCCCTATAAATTGCCTGCCTATTGTTAACCTAAAGATATCCTGAGGCTCCCTTCAGCTGAGGGAGGAAGGTTAATTAGTCATTGTTTGAAGAGGCTGAGAAGCCTGACCCTGATGTAACTCTAATAAATATTTCAGGTTTACCTTCATTGCTGGCGTTCCTGGAATGAATGAAGTGGGTTTGCAGCTCACTTCCCTGTTGCAAGTGCACAATCTGCCTCCTATTCCTGCAGGTCTTGGTCTCTTCACCTAACCTGGCTTTTAAAACTGTTTCCTGTCCTTCAAATACATTGTTACACTGGAGTTCTTCCTACTAACAGAGCTAAGGCTCTAAGAACTTCATTTGAACCCAGGATGGGTTCAAATTATTGACCCAGGATGGGTCAATAATATTTCTTTCCAACTCTAAGAACATTTAGAGTGCAAGTACCTATCACCAAGGGAAACCCAGGAAGCTCTTGAACATATGACATTTCAGCAGTGGAAGTCAGAGTGTCATAGACTTTCCATCCCTGGTTTGCTTCACCCCGTGATCCTCAGACCTCAGCCTCCTCAGCTAGGGTGACAGGCATGAGCTACTGGTGCTCTGCTAGGTTCAGAACTGTAATGCCATTGACAGTACAAATCAAATGCTTATCACAAAGGGCTTGTGGAGCATATTAAGCCTTTCAACATTGGACCTTTCAGAACTCTGTAGGACACAAGGATATAATGCTAGAGCCTGAAAGGCTGGTCATATGGATATACTACATTTGACCCTTAAGCTCTGACTCCAATTCTGGTGTATATCAGCATTCATTTTCCAAAAGAATGTTCTCCTAATTAGCAAATAGGTAAAGTACTTTGATTAACCCCATTTTTCCCATTGTGTGTCTCAAACTCAAGCCTGGGCACTGTCCCTGAGCCCTTCAGCTCAAGGCGAACACTCTACCGCTTGAGCCACAGCAGCACATGGGGTCTTTTGGTGGTTCATTTCATGTAAGAGTCTAACAGGCTTTCTTTGCCTAGGTTGTCTTTAAACTGTAGTCTTCAGTCTCAGCCTCCTGAGAAGCTAGTGTTCCAGTTGTGAGCCACTGGCATCTGGCCTATTGTTTTTGACAGTTCTGGGGCTTTATCGTTGGGCCTTGGTACTGCTTCTGAGCTTCTTTTTCTCAAGGGTAGCACTCTACCACTTCAGCCACTGCAAAGCTTCTGGTTTATTCTTTGTATGTGGCACTGAGGATTCAAACCCTGGCATTCATGCATTCTGAGCAAGTTCTCTACCACTAAGCCAAATTTCTAGCCCCACCCTTACAATTTTATCCCTCAACTTGCCTATCCTCAAGAAAAGGCTTATGAGTATAAATTATTTAAAGAAATACCAATAGGAAGGTGTCAAAAGATACAGAAGACAAAGTTGATACTTAGAGAGAATCTAAACATGTAAAGATTATGACAAATGCTTCCATTTAATTATGTATCATGATTCAACACTTAAAAAGGATTAATGAAAAATGAGTCAATGTTCTATATTATTTTTTCCCATTCAATATATTTTTATTGTGAAAATACTGTACAGAGGGGTTACAATTACATGGGCAATATAATGAGTACATTTCTTATCAAGCATTGTAGCCTTCTCCTTTGTTTCCCTTACTATCCATTCCCATGCTCTCCCCGATCACCATCCAATGCTCCTACCCCCCAACCAACATTGTATAGTTTCTTTCGACATAATGACTTGTACATCTCATTGTTGGATGGGTCCACCTGTATCCCTAATTAAACTCTTTGTTTTTTGTCGCTTCCCCTCCACAAATTATACCTACATCAAATACAGTGAAAGCAAGGGTTATACCATGGGGGAGGGACACACAAAGAAACAAAAAATAATCTTATAAATGTGTTAGAAACAATCGCATGAAAGAAAAATAAAGATTTGAATACATACCTTAGGGTTCATTTCTCTAACATCAACTTATCTGACCTTTTCTGCTTGACTCAGACATATACTAGTTATTGCAAATAAGGGAAATCCTGGGACCTATGTTTATTTTGGCCTGGATTACTTTACTTAAAATAATTTTTTCCAAGGCTTTCCATTTCCTAACAAATGGGGCAATGTCATTCTTTCTGATGGAGGCATAGAATTCCATTGTGTATATATACCACATTTTCTTGATCCATTCATCTGCTGAGGGGCATCTGGGTTGGTTCCATATCTTAGCTATGGTAAATAATGCTGCAATAAACATAGTCATGCTGGTGGCTTTAGTGTGGTCTTGTTAGTCAACAATTGGGTAAATGCCCCAAAGTGTGATTGCAGGGTCATAGGGGAGCTCTATGTGGAGTCTTTTGAGGAACATCCATACTGCTTTCCAAATTGTTTGAACAAGTTTACATTCCCCCAACAATGAAGTAAGGTTCCCTTCTGTCCACATCCCCTCCAGCATCTGTTGTTATTAGAGTTCTTGATTTTAGCCATTCTAACTGGGGTGAGGTGGTACCTCTATGTTGTTTTGATTTGCATTTCTTTTATGGCTAGGGAGGTTGAGCATTTCTTCATGTGTCTATTGGCCATCCTTCTTTCTTCTTCAGAGAAGTTTCTCTTTAAGTAATTAGCCCACTTATTTATTGGGCAGTTGTTTCTCTGAGGATTTGTTGTTGGGGGATTTAATTTTTTGAGTTCCAAGTATATTTTAGATATGAGACCCTTGTCCGTTGTATGGCTAGTGAAGACCTTCTCCCAATCCGTGGGCTTTCTATTGATCTTGCTAGCTATGTCCTTTGCAATGCAGAAGCTCTGCAACTTCATGCAATCCCATTTGTCCAACCTTTCTTTGATTTGTTGTGTTTCCCGGACTCTATTTAGAAAATTTGGGCCTGCTCCAAGGAGACCTAGGGTTTCTCCTATTCCATCCTGTAATGTTTTCAGAGTGTCTGCTTTGACTCTGAGGTCTTTGATCCATTTCGAGTTGATTCTGGTGCAGGGTGGTATATAAGGATCTAGCTTTAGTTTTCTACAAGTAGTTAACCAATTGTGCCAGCACCATTTACTGAAGAGGCTGTCTTTCTTCCATTCTATTTTTTTAGCTCCCTTATCAAAGATTAGATGGCTACAGGTCTGAAGGTTCATTTCTGGGTTTTCAGTTCTATTCCATTGGTCCTGAGGTCTGTTCTTGTGCCAGTACCAAGCTGTTTCTGATTACTATGGCTTTGTAGTAATTTGAAATTTGGAATTGATATTCCTCTAGTACTGTTCTTTCTGGTGAGGATCGTTTTTGCTATTCATGGTGTTTTATTATTCCATATGAATTTTTGGATTGCCTCTTCTATTTCCTTTAAGAATGGGTTTGCAATAATGATAGGTGTCGCCTTGAATTTGTAGATAGCTTGGGAAGTATTGCCATTTTCCAGATGTTGATCTGTCCAATCCAGGAGCATGGGAGGTTTTTTTTGCCATTTTCTAAGTACTGATTTTATTTCCTTTTTCAAGTTTTTAATGTTTTCATCATAGACGTCCTTCACTACTTTGGTTAAGTTAATTCCTGGGTATTTTATTTTGGGGGGAGCTTATATGAATTGAGTTCCTTTCCTGATTTCAGCCACACTTTTCTGATTGTTGGCATCCAGAAAAGCCATTGATTTTTGAGGGTTAATTTAATACTTTGCTACTTTGTCAAAGTTTTGAATCAGCTTCAGTAATTTGGGAGTGGAATCTGTGGGATTCTTTAAATACAAGACCATGTTATCTGCAAAGAGGGAGAGTTTTTCTTCTTCTTTCCCTATTTGGATCCCCATTATGTTTGAATCTTGTCTTCTTGCTGTAGCTATGCTTTCTAATACTAGATTGAAGAGAAGTGGAGACAGTGGACATCGTTCTCTCATTCCTGAGTTAAGAGGAAATGGCTTTAGTTTTTCACCATTGAGTATAATGCTGGCTGTAGGTTTGTCATATCCAGCCTTTATTTTATTGAGGAATGTACCATGGATTTCTAATTTTTCCAGAACCTTCATCATAAAGGGGTGTTGGATCTTGTCAAATGCTATTTCTGCATCGATTGAGATAATCATGTTATTCTTATCTTTGCTCCTGTTGATGTGTTGAATTATGTTAATTGATTTGCATATATTGAACCAGTTTTTCATCCCTGAAATGAATCCTGTTTGATCATGGTGTATGACTTTTTGACGAATTGCTGAATTTGGTTCGCCGAAATTTTGTTGAGAAGTTTTACATCAATGTTCATCAAAGAAATGGGTCTATAGTTCTCTTTCTGCCTGGTTTGGGGATGAGGGTTATGATGGCTTCATAGAATGTGTTCGGTAGTGAAGTTTCTCTTTCAATTTCGTTGAAGAGTTGGAGGAGTATTGGTGTGAGCTCTGCTTTTTAGAATGCCTTGAGGAATTTCGCTGTAAAATCATCTGGTCCTGAGCTTTTCTTAGATGGGAGGTCTCTTAGTTCTCTTTCTATTTCATTGCTTGATATGGGCCTGTTAAGATGGTTTAACTCATCTTGGTTTAGTTTGGTCATGTCAATATGTGCTAGGAAAAGGTCCATTTCTGCCAAGTTCTCAAGCTTATTAGCATAAAGATTTGAGAAGTATTCCCTTATAGTGTTTTGAATCTTGGTTGTTTCCGTGGTGATGTTTCCATTCTCATCTCTGAGTTTATTTATGTGGGTGTCTTCTCTTCTTTTTCTGATAAGATTTGTTAAGAGTCTGTCAATTTTGTAAATTTTTTCGAAGAACCAACTCTTTGTTTTGCTGATTCTTTCTATAGTTTTTTTGGATTCTAATTCATTTAATTCTGATTTAATTTTAAATATTTCTTTCCGTCTACTGGATTGGGATGTGTCATTAAATTGTTGGTTTCAGATCTTTCCAATTTGTTGATGTAGGAGCTCACAGCTATAAACTTGCCTCTGAGTACTGCCTTTGCTGTGTCCCAGAGGAGCTGGTAATTTGTGTGTTCATTTTTGTTGAAAAGCATGAACATTTGAATTTCCTGTCTAATCTCTTCCATGACCCACTCGTGATTCAGCAGTGTGTTGTTCAGCCTCCATGTGATAC